>NC_141888.1:17910725-18217678 GCF_030686135.1 Camelina sativa
GCTTTTAAACTCTCCACATCTATCTCAAACTCTTATTCTTAGTTAGTTGCATTGGATTAAGACTCATTTTAACCCCATAAACACAAACATACCTGTTTACAGCTACTAAGCAATTTTTTCTTGCTGTTAGTTTGTTTTGGGACAAAATGGGTATAAGTGGCTTTTAAACTCTCCACATCTATCTCAAACTCTTATAATTAGTTAGTTGCATTGGATTAAGACACATTTTAACCCCATAAACACTAACATAACTGTTTAGTGCTTCTAAGCAATGTTTTCTTGGTTTTAGCCTATTTTGGGACAAAATAGGTATAAGTGGCTTTTAAACTCTCCACATCTATCTCAAAGTCTTATAATTAGTTAGTTGTATTGGATTAAGACACATTTTAACCCCATAAACACTAACATAGCTGTTTACAGCTACTAAGCAATGTTTTCTTGGTTTTAGCCTGTTTTGGGACAAAATGGATATAAGTGGCTTTTAAACTCTCCACATCCATCTCAAACTCTTATAACTAGTCAGTTGCATTGGATTAAGACACATTTTAACCCCAGAAACACTAACATAGCTATTTACAGCTTCTAAGCAATGTTTTCTTGGTTTTAGCCTATTTTGGGACAAAATGGATATAAGTGGCTTATAAACTCTCCACATCTATCTCAAAGTCTTATAATTAGTTAGTTGCATTGGATTAAGACACATTTTTGCCCCATAAACACTAACATAGCTGTTTACAGCTTCTAAGCAATGTTTTCTTGGTGTTAGCCTGTTTTGGGACAAAATGGGTATAAGTGGCTTTTAAACTCTCCACATCTATCTCAAAGTCTTATAATTAGTTAGTTGCATTGGATTAAGACACATTTTAACCCCATAAACACTAACATAGCTGTTTACAGCTTCTAAGCAATGTTCTCTTGGTGTTAGCCTGTTTTGGGACAAAATGGGTATAAGTGGCTTTTAAACTCTCCACATCTATCTCAAAATCTTATAATTAGTTAGTTGCATTGGATTAAGACACATTTTCACCCCATAAAAACTAACATAGCTGTTTACAGCTTCTAAGCATTGTTTTCTTGGTGGTAGCCTGTTTTGTGATAAAATGGGTATAAGTGGCTTTTAAAACTCTCCACATTCATCTCAAACTCTTATAATTAGTTAGTTGCATTGGATTAAGACACATTTTAACCCCATAAACACTAACATAGCTGTTTACAGCTTCTAAGCAATGTTTTCTTGGTTTTAGCCTGTTTTGGGACAAAATGGATATAAGTGGCTTTTAAACTCTCCACATCCATCTCAAACTCTTATAACTAGTCAGTTGCATTGGATTAAGACACATTTTAACCCCATAAACACTAACATAGCTGTTTACAGCTTCTAAGCAATGTTTTCTTGGTGTTAGCCTGTTTTGGGACAAAATGGGTATAAGTGGCTTTTAAACTCTCCACATCTATCTCAAAATCTTATAATTAGTTAGTTGCATTGGATTAAGACACATTTTCACCCCATAAAAACTAACATAGCTGTTTACAGCTTCTAAGCATTGTTTTCTTGGTGGTAGCCTGTTTTGTGATAAAATGGGTATAAGTGGCTTTTAAAACTCTCCACATTCATCTCAAACTCTTATAATTAGTTAGTTGCATTGGATTAAGACACATTTTAACCCCATAAACACTAACATAACTGTTTACAGCTTCTAAGCAATGTTTTCTTGGTTTTAGCCTGTTTTGGGACAAAATGGGTATAAGTGGCTTTTAAACTCTCCACATCTATCTCAAAGTCTTATAATTAGTTAGTTGTATTGGATTAAGACACATTTTAACCCCATAAACACTAACATAGCTGTTTACAGCTACTAAGCAATGTTTTCTTGGTTTTAGCCTGTTTTGGGACAAAATGGATATAAGTGGCTTTTAAACTCTCCACATCCATCTCAAACTCTTATAACTAGTCAGTTGCATTGGATTAAGACACATTTTAACCCCAGAAACACTAACATAGCTATTTACAGCTTCTAAGCAATGTTTTCTTGGTTTTAGCCTATTTTAGGACAAAATGGATATAAGTGGCTTATAAACTCTCCACATCTATCTCAAAGTCTTATAATTAGTTAGTTGCATTGGATTAAGACACATTTTTGCCCCATAAACACTAACATAGCTGTTTACAGCTTCTAAGCAATGTTTTCTTGGTGTTAGCCTGTTTTGGGACAAAATGGGTATAAGTGGCTTTTAAACTCTCCACATCTATCTCAAAGTCTTATAATTAGTTAGTTGCATTGGATTAAGACACATTTTAACCCCATAAACACTAACATAGCTGTTTACAGCTTCTAAGCAATATTTTCTTGGTGTTAGCCTGTTTTGGGACAAAATGGGTATAAGTGGCTTTTAAACTCTCCACATCTATCTCAAAATCTTATAATTAGTTAGTTGCATTGGATTAAGACACATTTTCACCCCATAAAAACTAACATAGCTGTTTACAGCTTCTAAGCATTGTTTTCTTGGTGGTAGCCTGTTTTGTGATAAAATGGGTATAAGTGGCTTTTAAAACTCTCCACATTCATCTCAAACTCTTATAATTAGTTAGTTGCATTGGATTAAGACACATTTTAACCCCATAAACACTAACATAACTGTTTACAGCTTCTAAGCAATGTTTTCTTGGTTTTAGCCTGTTTTGGGACAAAATGGGTATAAGTGGCTTTTAAACTCTCCACATCTGTCTCAAACTCTTATAATTAGTTAGTTGCATTGGATTAAGACACATTTTAACCCCATAAACACTAACATAGCTGTTTACAGCTTCTAAGCAATGTTTTCTTGGTTTTAGCCTGTTTTGGGACAAAATGGGTATACGTGGCTTTTAAACTCTCCACATCTATCTCAAACTCTTATAATTAGTTAGTTGCATTGGATTATGACACATTTTAACCCCATAAAAACTAACCTAGCTGTTTACAGCTTCTAAGCAATGTTGTCTTGGTGTTAGCCTGTTTTGGGATAAAATGGGTATAAGTGGCTTTTAAAACTCTCCACATTCATCTCAAACTCTTATAATTAGTTAGTTGCATTGGATTAAGACACATTTTAACCCCATAAACACTAACATAACTGTTTACAGCTTCTAAGCAATGTTTTCTTGGTTTTAGCCTGTTTTGGGACAAAATGGATATAAGTGGCTTTAAAACTCTCCACATCCATCTCAAACTCTTATAACTAGTCAGTTGCATTGGATTAAGACACATTTTAACCCCAGAAACACTAACATAGCTATTTACAGCTTCTAAGCAATGTTTTCTTGGTTTTAGCCTATTTTGGGACAAAATGGGAATAAGTGGCTTTTAAACTCTCCACATCTATCTCAAAGTCTTATAATTAGTTAGTTGCATTGGATTAAGACACATTTTAACCCCATAAACACTAACATAGCTGTTTACAGCTTCTAAGCAATGTTTTCTTGGTGTTAGCCTGTTTTGGGACAAAATGGGTATAAGTGGCTTTTAAACTCTCCACATCTATCTCAAAATCTTATAATTAGTTAGTTGCATTGGATTAAGACACATTTTCACCCCATAAAAACTAACATAGCTGTTTACAGCTTCTAAGCATTGTTTTCTTGGTGGTAGCCTGTTTTGTGATAAAATGGGTATAAGTGGCTTTTAAAACTCTCCACATTCATCTCAAACTCTTATAATTAGTTAGTTGCATTGGATTAAGACACATTTTAACCCCATAAACACTAACATAGCTGTTTACAGCTTCTAAGCAATGTTTTCTTGGTTTTAGCCTGTTTTGGGACAAAATGGATATAAGTGGCTTTTAAACTCTCCACATCCATCTCAAACTCTTATAACTAGTCAGTTGCATTGGATTAAGACACATTTTAACCCCATAAACACTAACATAGCTGTTTACAGCTTCTAAGCAATGTTTTCTTGGTGTTAGCCTGTTTTGGGACAAAATGGGTATAAGTGGCTTTTAAACTCTCCACATCTATCTCAAACTCTTATAACTAGTCAGTTGCATTGGATTAAGACACATTTTAACCCCAGAAACACTAACATAGCTATTTACAGCTTCTAAGCAATGTTTTCTTGGTTTTAGCCTATTTTAGGACAAAATGGATATAAGTGGCTTATAAACTCTCCACATCTATCTCAAAGTCTTATAATTAGTTAGTTGCATTGGATTAAGACACATTTTTGCCCCATAAACACTAACATAGCTGTTTACAGCTTCTAAGCAATGTTTTCTTGGTGTTAGCCTGTTTTGGGACAAAATGGGTATAAGTGGCTTTTAAACTCTCCACATCTATCTCAAAGTCTTATAATTAGTTAGTTGCATTGGATTAAGACACATTTTAACCCCATAAACACTAACATAGCTGTTTACAGCTTCTAAGAATTGTTTTCTTGGTGTTAGCCTGTTTTGGGACAAAATGGGTATAAGTGGCTTTTAAACTCTCCACATCTATCTCAAAATCTTATAATTAGTTAGTTGCATTGGATTAAGACACATTTTAACCCCAGAAACACTAACATAGCTATGTACAGCTTCTAAGCAATGTTTCCTTGGTTTTAGCCTATTTTGGGACAAAATGGGAATAAGTGGCTTTTAAACTCTCCACATCTATCTCAAAGTCTTATAATTAGTTAGTTGCATTGGATTAAGACACATTTTAACCCCATAAACACTAACATAGCTGTTTACAGCTTCTAAGCAATGTTTTCTTGGTGTTAGCCTGTTTTGGGACAAAATGGGTATAAGTGGCTTTTAAACTCTCCACATCTATCTCAAAATCTTATAATTAGTTAGTTGCATTGGATTAAGACACATTTTCACCCCATAAAAACTAACATAGCTGTTTACAGCTTCTAAGCATTGTTTTCTTGGTGGTAGCCTGTTTTGTGATAAAATGGGTATAAGTGGCTTTTAAAACTCTCCACATTCATCTCAAACTCTTATAATTAGTTAGTTGCATTGGATTAAGACACATTTTAACCCCATAAACACTAACATAACTGTTTACAGCTTCTAAGCAATGTTTTCTTGGTTTTAGCCTGTTTTGGGACAAAATGGGTATAAGTGGCTTTTAAACTCTCCACATCTATCTCAAACTCTTATACTTAGTTAGTTGCATTGGATTAAGACACATTTTAACCCCATAAACACTAACATAGCTGTTTACAGCTACTAAGCAATGTTTTCTTGGTTTTAGCCTCTATTGGGACAAAATGGGAATAAGTGGCTTTTAAACTCTCCACATCTGTCTCAAACTCTTATAATTAGTTAGTTGCATTGGATTAAGACACATTTTAACCCCATAAACACTAACATAGCTGTTTACAGCTTCTAAGCAATGTTTTCTTTGTTTTAGCCTGTTTTGGGACAAAATGGGTATACGTGGCTTTTAAACTCTCCACATCTATCTCAAACTCTTATAATTAGTTAGTTGCATTGGATTAAGACACATTTTAACCCCATAAAAACTAACCTAGCTGTTTACAGCTTCTAAGCAATGTTTTCTTGGTGTTAGCCTGTTTTGGGATAAAATGGGTATAAGTGGCTTTTAAAACTCTCCACATTCATCTCAAACTCTTATAATTAGTTAGTTGCATTGGATTAAGACACATTTTAACCCCATAAACACTAACATAACTGTTTACAGCTTCTAAGCAATGTTTTCTTGGTTTTAGCCTGTTTTGGGACAAAATGGATATAAGTGGCTTTTAAACTCTCCACATCCATCTCAAACTCTTATAACTAGTCAGTTGCATTGGATTAAGACACATTTTAACCCCAGAAACACTAACATAGCTATTTACAGCTTCTAAGCAATGTTTTCTTGGTTTTAGCCTATTTTGGGACAAAATGGGAATAAGTGGCTTTTAAACTCTCCACATCTATCTCAAAGTCTTATAATTAGTTAGTTGCATTGGATTAAGACACATTTTAACCCCATAAACACTAACATAGCTGTTTACAGCTTCTAAGCAATGTTTTCTTGGTGTTAGCCTGTTTTGGGACAAAATGGGTATAAGTGGCTTTTAAACTCTCCACATCTATCTCAAAATCTTATAATTAGTTAGTTGCATTGGATTAAGACACATTTTCACCCCATAAAAACTAACATAGCTGTTTACAGCTTCTAAGCATTGTTTTCTTGGTGGTAGCCTGTTTTGTGATAAAATGGGTATAAGTGGCTTTTAAAACTCTCCACATTCATCTCAAACTCTTATAATTAGTTAGTTGCATTGGATTAAGACACATTTTAACCCCATAAACACTAACATAACTGTTTACAGCTTCTAAGCAATGTTTTCTTGGTTTTAGCCTGTTTTGGGACAAAATGGGTATAAGTGGCTTTTAAACTCTCCACATCTATCTCAAAGTCTTATAATTAGTTAGTTGTATTGGATTAAGACACATTTTAACCCCATAAACACTAACATAGCTGTTTACAGCTACTAAGCAATGTTTTCTTGGTTTTAGCCTGTTTTGGGACAAAATGGATATAAGTGGCTTTTAAACTCTCCACATCCATCTCAAACTCTTATAACTAGTCAGTTGCATTGGATTAAGACACATTTTAACCCCAGAAACACTAACATAGCTATTTACAGCTTCTAAGCAATGTTTTCTTGGTGTTAGCCTGTTTTGGGACAAAATGGATATAAGTGGCTTTTAAACTCTCCACATCTATCTCAAAATCTTATAATTAGTTAGTTGCATTGGATTAAGACACATTTTCACCCCATAAAAACTAACATAGCTGTTTACAGCTTCTAAGCATTGTTTTCTTGGTGGTAGCCTGTTTTGTGATAAAATGGGTATAAGTGGCTTTTAAAACTCTCCACATTCATCTCAAACTCTTATAATTAGTTAGTTGCATTGGATTAAGACACATTTTAACCCCATAAACACTAACATAACTGTTTACAGCTTCTAAGCAATGTTTTCTTGGTTTTAGCCTGTTTTGGGACAAAATGGGTATAAGTGGCTTTTAAACTCTCCACATCTATCTCAAACTCTTATACTTAGTTAGTTGCATTGGATTAAGACACATTTTAACCCCATAAACACTAACATAGCTGTTTACAGCTACTAAGCAATGTTTTCTTGGTTTTAGCCTCTATTGGGACAAAATGGGAATAAGTGGCTTTTAAACTCTCCACATCTGTCTCAAACTCTTATAATTAGTTAGTTGCATTGGATTAAGACACATTTTAACCCCATAAACACTAACATAGCTGTTTACAGCTTCTAAGCAATGTTTTCTTGGTTTTAGCCTGTTTTGGGACAAAATGGGTATACGTGGCTTTTAAACTCTCCACATCTATCTCAAACTCTTATAATTAGTTAGTTGCATTGGATTAAGACACATTTTAACCCCATAAAAACTAACCTAGCTGTTTACAGCTTCTAAGCAATGTTTTCTTGGTGTTAGCCTGTTTTGGGATAAAATGGGTATAAGTGGCTTTTAAAACTCTCCACATTCATCTCAAACTCTTATAATTAGTTAGTTGCATTGGATTAAGACACATTTTAACCCCATAAACACTAACATAACTGTTTACAGCTTCTAAGCAATGTTTTCTTGGTTTTAGCCTGTTTTGGGACAAAATGGATATAAGTGGCTTTTAAACTCTCCACATCCATCTCAAACTCTTATAACTAGTCAGTTGCATTGGATTAAGACACATTTTAACCCCAGAAACACTAACATAGCTATGTACAGCTTCTAAGCAATGTTTTCTTGGTTTTAGCCTATTTTGGGACAAAATGGGAATAAGTGGCTTTTAAACTCTCCACATCTATCTCAAAGTCTTATAATTAGTTAGTTGCATTGGATTAAGACACATTTTAACCCCATAAACACTAACATAGCTGTTTACAGCTTCTAAGCAATGTTTTCTTGGTGTTAGCCTGTTTTGGGACAAAATGGGTATAAGTGGCTTTTAAACTCTCCACATCTATCTCAAAATCTTATAATTAGTTAGTTGCATTGGATTAAGACACATTTTCACCCCATAAAAACTAACATAGCTGTTTACAGCTTCTAAGCATTGTTTTCTTGGTGGTAGCCTGTTTTGTGATAAAATGGGTATAAGTGGCTTTTAAAACTCTCCACATTCATCTCAAACTCTTATAATTAGTTAGTTGCATTGGATTAAGACACATTTTAACCCCATAAACACTAACATAACTGTTTACAGCTTCTAAGCAATGTTTTCTTGGTTTTAGCCTGTTTTGGGATAAAATGGGTATAAGTGGCTTTTAAACTCTCCACATCTATCTCAAACTCTTATACTTAGTTAGTTGCATTGGATTAAGACACATTTTAACCCCATAAACACTAACATAGCTGTTTACAGCTACTAAGCAATGTTTTCTTGGTTTTAGCCTCTATTGGGACAAAATGGGAATAAGTGGCTTTTAAACTCTCCACATCTGTATCAAACTCTTATAATTAGTTAGTTGCATTGGATTAAGACACATTTTAACCCCATAAACACTAACATAGCTGTTTACAGCTTCTAAGCAATGTTTTCTTGGTTTTAGCCTGTTTTGGGACAAAATGGGTATACGTGGCTTTTAAACTCTCCACATCTATCTCAAACTCTTATAATTAGTTAGTTGCATTGGATTAAGACACATTTTAACCCCATAAAAACTAACCTAGCTGTTTACAGCTTCTAAGCAATGTTTTCTTGGTGTTAGCCTGTTTTGGGATAAAATGGGTATAAGTGGCTTTTAAAACTCTCCACATTCATCTCAAACTCTTATAATTAGTTAGTTGCATTGGATTAAGACACATTTTAACCCCATAAACACTAACATAACTGTTTACAGCTTCTAAGCAATGTTTTCTTGGTTTTAGCCTGTTTTGGGACAAAATGGATATAAGTGGCTTTTAAACTCTCCACATCCATCTCAAACTCTTATAACTAGTCAGTTGCATTGGATTAAGACACATTTTAACCCCAGAAACACTAACATAGCTATTTACAGCTTCTAAGCAATGTTTTCTTGGTTTTAGCCTATTTTGGGACAAAATGGGAATAAGTGGCTTTTAAACTCTCCACATGTATCTCAAAGTCTTATAATTAGTTAGTTGCATTGGATTAAGACACATTTTAACCCCATAAACACTAACATAGCTGTTTACAGCTTCTAAGCAATGTTTTCTTGGTGTTAGCCTGTTTTGGGACAAAATGGGTATAAGTGGCTTTTAAACTCTCCACATCTATCTCAAAATCTTATAATTAGTTAGTTGCATTGGATTAAGACACATTTTCACCCCATAAAAACTAACATAGCTGTTTACAGCTTCTAAGCATTGTTTTCTTGGTGGTAGCCTGTTTTGTGATAAAATGGCTATAAGTGGCTTTTAAAACTCTCCACATTCATCTCAAACTCTTATAATTAGTTAGTTGCATTGGATTAAGACACATTTTAACCCCATAAACACTAACATAACTGTTTACAGCTTCTAAGCAATGTTTTCTTGGTTTTAGCCTGTTTTGGGACAAAATGGGTATAAGTGGCTTTTAAACTCTCCACATCTATCTCAAAGTCTTATAATTAGTTAGTTGTATTGGATTAAGACACATTTTAACCCCATAAACACTAACATAGCTGTTTACAGCTACTAAGCAATGTTTTCTTGGTTTTAGCCTGTTTTGGGACAAAATGGATATAAGTGGCTTTTAAACTCTCCACATCCATCTCAAACTCTTATAACTAGTCAGTTGCATTGGATTAAGACACATTTTAACCCCAGAAACACTAACATAGCTATTTACAGCTTCTAAGCAATGTTTTCTTGGTTTTAGCCTATTTTGGGACAAAATGGATATAAGTGGCTTATAAACTCTCCACATCTATCTCAAACTCTTATAATTAGTTAGTTGCATTGGATTAAGACACATTTTAACCCCATAAAAACTAACATAGCTGTTTACAGCTTCTAAGCAATGTTTTCTTGGTGTTAGCCTGTTTTGGGATAAAATGGGTATTAGTGGCTTTTAAAACTCTCCACATTCATCTCAAACTCTTATAATTAGTTAGTTACATTGGATTAAGACACATTTTAACCCCATAAACACTAACATAACTGTTTACAGCTTCTAAGCAATGTTTTCTTGGTTTTAGCCTGTTTTGGGACAAAATGGGTATAAGTGGCTTTTAAACTCTCCACATCTATCTCAAAGTCTTATAATTAGTTAGTTGTATTGGATTAAGACACATTTTAACCCCATAAACACTAACATAGCTGTTTACAGCTACTAAGCAATGTTTTCTTGGTTTTAGCCTGTTTTGGGACAAAATGGATATAAGTGGCTTTTAAACTCTCCACATCCATCTCAAACTCTTATAACTAGTCAGTTGCATTGGATTAAGACACATTTTAACCCCAGAAACACTAACATAGCTATTTACAGCTTCTAAGCAATGTTTTCTTGGTTTTAGCCTATTTTGGGACAAAATGGATATAAGTGGCTTATAAACTCTCCACATCTATCTCAAACTCTTATAATTAGTTAGTTGCATTGGATTAAGACACATTTTAACCCCATAAACACTAACATAGCTGTTTACAGCTACTAAGCAATGTTTTCTTGGTTTTAGTCTCTATTGGGACAAAATGGGAATAAGTGGCTTTTAAACTCTCCACATCTATCTCAAACTCTTATAATTAGTTAGTTGCATTGGATTAAGACACATTTTAACCCCATAAACACAAACATAGCTGTTTACAGCTTCTAAGCAATGATTTCTTGGTTTTAGCCTGTTTTGGGACAAAATGGGTATAAGTGGCTTTTAAACTCTCCACATCTATCTCAAACTCTTATAATTAGTTAGTTGCATTGGATTAAGACACATTTTAACCCCATAAACACTAACATAGCTGTTTACAGCTTCTAAGCAATGTTTTCTTGGTTTTAGCGTCTTTTGGGACAAAATGGGTATAAGTGGCTTTTAAACTCTCCACATCTATCTCAAACTCTTATAATTAGTTAGTTGCATTGGATTAAGACACATTTTAACCCCAAAAACACTAACATAGCTGTTTACAGCTTCTAAGCAATGTTTTCTTGGTTTTAGCCTGTTTTGGGACAAAATGGGTATAAGTGGCTTTTAAACTCTCCACATCTATCTCAAAGTCTAATAATTAGTTAGTTGCATTGGATTAAGACACATTTTAACCCCAGAAACACTAACATAGCTGTTTACAGCTTCTAAGCAATGTTTTCTTGGTTTTAGCCTCTATTGGGACAAAATGGGAATAAGTGGCTTTTAAACTCTCCACATCTATCTCAAACTCTTATAATTAGTTAGTTGCATCGGATTAAGACACATTTTAACCCCATAAACACTAACATAGCTGTTTACAGCTTCTAAGCAATGTTTTCTTGGTTTTAGCCTGTTTTGGGACAATATGGGTATAAGTGGCTTTCAAACTCTCCACATCTATCTCAAACTCTTATAATTAGTTAGTTGCATTGGATTAAGACACATTTTAACCCCATAAAAACTAACATAGCTGTTTACAGCTTCTAAGCAATGTTTTCTTTGTGTTAGCCTGTTTTGGGATAAAATGGGTATTAGTGGCTTTTAAAACTCTCCACATTCATCTCAAACTCTTATAATTAGTTAGTTGCATTGGATTAAGACACATTTTAACCCCATAAACACTAACATAACTGTTTACAGCTTCTAAGCAATGTTTTCTTGGTTTTAGCCTGTTTTGGGACTATATGGGTATAAGTGGCTTTCAAACTCTCCACATCTATCTCAAACTCTTATAATTAGTTAGTTGCATTGGATTAAGACACATTTTAACCCCATAAAAACTAACATAGCTGTTTACAGCTTCTAAGCAATGTTTTCTTGGTGTTAGCCTGTTTTGGGATAAAATGGGTATTAGTGGCTTTTAAAACTCTCCACATTCATCTCAAACTCTTATAATTAGTTAGTTACATTGGATTAAGACACATTTTAACCCCATAAACACTAACATAACTGTTTACAGCTTCTAAGCAATGTTTTCTTGGTTTTAGCCTGTTTTGGGACAAAATGGGAATAAGTGGCTTTTAAACTCTTCACATCTATCTCAAACTCTTATAATTAGTTAGTTGCATTGGATTAAGACACATTTTAACCCCATAAACACTAACATAGCTGTTTACAGCTTCTAAGCAATGTTTTCTTGGTTTTAGCCTGTTTTGGGGCAAAATGGGTATAAGTGGCTTTTAAACTCTCCACATCTATCTCAAACTCTTATAATTAGTTAGTTGCATTGGATTAAGACACATTTTGACCCCATAAACACTAACATAGCTGTTTACAGCTTCTAAGCAATGTTTTCTTGGTTTTAGCCTGTTTTGGGACAAAATGGGTATAAGTGGCTTTTAAACTCTCCACATCTATCTCAAACTCTTATAATTAGTTAGTTGCATTGGATTAAGACACATTTTAACCCCAGAAACACTAACATAGCTGTTTACAGCTTCTAAGCAATATTTTCTTGGTTTTAGCCTGTTTTGGGACAAAATGGGTATAAGTGGCTTTTAAACTCTCCACATCTATCTCAAAATCTTATAATTAGTTAGTTCCATTGGATTAAGACACATTTAACCCCATAAACACTAACATAGCTGTTTACAGCTACTAAGCAATGTTTTCTTGGTTTTAGCCTCTTTTGGGACAAAATGGATATAAGTGGCTTTTAAACTCTCCACATCCATCTCAAACTCCTATAACTAGTCAGTTGCATTGGATTAAGACACATTTTAACCCCATAAACACTAACATAGCTATTTACAGCTTCTAAGAAATGTTTTCTTGGTTTTAGCCTGTTTTGGGACAAAATGGATATAAGTGGCTTATAAACTCTCCACATCTATCTCAAAGTCTTATAATTAGTTAGTTGCATTGGATTAAGAAACAATTTAACCCCATAAACACTAACATAGCTGTTTACAGCTACTAAGCAATGTTTTCTTGGTTTTAGCCTCTTTTGGGACAAAATGGATATAAGTGGCTTTTAAACTCTCCACATCCATATCAAACTCCTATAACTAGTCAGTTGCATTGGATTAAGACACATTTTAACCCCATAAACACTAACATAGCTGTTTACAGCTACGAAGCAATGTTTTCTTGGTTTTAGCCTCTATTGGGACAAAATGGGAATAAGTGGCTTTTAAACTCTCCACATCTGTCTCAAACTCTTATAATTAGTTAGTTGCATTGGATTAAGACACATTTTAACCCCATAAACACTAACATAGCTGTTTACAGCTTCTAAGCAATGTTTTCTTGGTTTTAGCCTGTTTTGGGACAAAATGGGTATAAGTGGCTTTTAAACTCTCCACATCTATCTCAAACTCTTATAATTAGTTAGTTGCATTGGATTAAGACACATTTTAACCCCATAAAAACTAACCTAGCTGTTTACAGCTTCTAAGCAATGTTTTCTTGGTGTTAGCCTGTTTTGGGATAAAATGGGTATAAGTGGCTTTTAAAACTCTCCACATTCATCTCAAACTCTTATAATTAGTTAGTTGCATTGGATTACGACACATTTTAACCCCATAAACACTAGCATAACTGTTTACAGCTTCTAAGCAATGTTTTCTTGGTTTTAGCCTGTTTTGGGACAAAATGGGTATAAGTGGCTTTTAAACTCTCCACATCTATCTCAAACTCTTATACTTAGTTAGTTGCATTGGATCAAGACACATTTTAACCCCATAAACACTAACATAGCTGTTTACAGCTACTAAGCAATGTTTTCTTGGTTTTAGCCTCAATTGGGACAAAATGGGAATAAGTGGCTTTTAAACTCTCCACATCTATCTCAAACTCTTATAATTAGTTAGTTGCATTGGATTAAGACACATTTTAACCCCATAAACACTAACATAGCTGTTTACAGCTACTAAGCAATGTTTTCTTGGTTTTAGCCTCTATTGGGACAAAATGGGAATAAGTGGCTTTTAAACTCTCCACATCTATCTCAAACTCTTATAATTAGTTAGTTGCATTGGATTAGGACACATTTTAACCCCAAAAACACTAACATAGCTGTTTACAGCTTCTAAGCAATGATTTCTTGGTTTTAGCCTGTTTTGGGACAAAATGGGTATAAGTGGCTTTTTAACTCTCCACATCTATCTCAAACTCTTATAATTAGTTAGTTGCATTGGATTAAGACACATTTTAACCCCATAAACACTAACATAGCTGTTTACAGCTTCTAAGCAATGTTTTCTTGGTTTTAGCCTCTTTTGGGACAAAATGGGTATAAGTGGCTTTTAAACTCTCCACATCTATCTCAAACTCTTGTAATTAGTTAGTTGCATTGGATTAAGACACATTTTAACCCCAAAAACACTAACATAGCTGTTTACAGCTTCTAAGCAATGTTTTCTTGGTTTTAGCTTGTTTTGGGACAAAATGGGTATAAGTGGCTTTTAAACTCTCCACATCTATCTCAAAGTCTAATAATTAGTTAGTTGCATTGGATTAAGACACATTTTACCCCCATAACCACTAACATAGCTGTTTACAGCTACTAAGCAATGTTTTCTTGGTTTTAGCCTCTATTGGGACAAAATGGGAATAAGTGGCTTTCAAACTCTCCACATCTATCTCAAACTCTTATAATTAGTTAGTTGCATCGGATTAAGACACATTTTAACCCCATAAACACTAACATAGCTGTTTACAGCTTCTAAGCAATGTTTTCTTGGTTTTAGCCTGTTTTGGGACAATATGGGTATAAGTGGCTTTCAAACTCTCCACATCTATCTCAAACTCTTATAATTAGTTAGTTGCATTGGATTAAGACACATTTTAACCCCATAAAAACTAACATAACTGTTTACAGCTTCTAAGCAATGTTTTCTTGGTTTTAGCTTGTTTTGGGACAAAATGGGAATAAGTGGCTTTTAAACTCTCAACATCTATCTCAAACTCTTATAATTAGTTAGTTGCATTGGATTAAGACACATTTTAACCCCATAAACACTAACATAGCTGTTTACAGCTTCTAAGCAATGTTTTCTTGGTTTTAGCCTGTTTTGGGACAAAATGGGTATAAGTGGCTTTTAAACTCTCTACATCTATCTCAAACTCTTATAATTAGTTAGTTGCATTGGATTAAGACACATTTTGACCCCATACACACTAACATAGCTGTTTACAGCTTCTAAGCAATGTTTTCTTGGTTTTAGCCTGTTTTGGGACAAAATGGGTATAAGTGGCTTTTAAACTCTCCACATCTATCTCAAACTCTTATAATTAGTTAGTTGCATTGGATTAAGACACATTTTAACCCCAGAAACACTAACATAGCTGTTTACAGCTTCTAAGCAATGTTTTCTTGGTTTTAGCCTGTTTTGGGCAAAATGGGTATAAGTGGCTTTTAAACTCTCCACATCTATCTCAAAATCTTATAATTAGTTAGTTGCATTGGATTAAGACACATTTTAACCCCATGAACACTAACATAGCTGTTTACAGCTACTAAGCAATGTTTTCTTGGTTTTAGCCTCTATTGGGACAAAATGGGAATAAGTGGCTTTTAAACTCTCCACATCTATCTCAAACTCTTATAATTAGTTAGTTGCATTGGATTAAGACACATTTTAACCCCATAAACACTAACATAGCTGTTTACAGCTTCTAAGCAATGTTTTTTTGGTTTTAGCCTGTTTTGGGACAAAATGGGTATAAGTGGCTTTTAAACTCTCCACATCAATCTCAAACTCTTATAATTAGTTAGTTGCATTGGATTAAGACACATTTTGACCCCATAAACACTAACATAGCTGTTTACAGCTTCTAAGCAATGTTTTCTTGGTTTTAGCCTGTTTTGGGTTAAAATGGGTATAAGTGGCTTTTAAACTCTCCACATCTATCTCAAACTCTTATAATTAGTTAGTTGCATTGGATTAAGACACATTTTTACCCCAGAAACACTAACATAGCTGTTTACAGCTTCTAAGCAATGTTTTCTTGGTTTTAGCCTGTTTTGGGACAAAATGGGTATAAGTGGCTTTTAAACTCTCCACATCTATCTCAAAATCTTATAATTAGTTAGTTGCATTGGATTAAGACACATTTAACCCCATAAACACTAACATAGCTGTTTACAGCTACTAAGCAATGTTTTCTTGGTTTTAGCCTCTTTTGGGACAAAATGGATATAAGTGGCTTTTAAACTCTCCACATCCATCTCAAACTCCTATAACTAGTCAGTTGCATTGGATTAAGACACATTTTAACCCCATAAACACTAACATAGCTATTTATAGCTTCTAAGAAATGTTTTCTTGGTTTTAGCCTGTTTTGGGACAAAATGGATATAAGTGGCTTATAAACTCTCCACATCTATCTCAAAGTCTTATAATTAGTTAGTTGCATTGGATTAAGACACAATTTAACCCCATAAACACTAACATAGCTGTTTACAGCTACTAAGCAATGTTTTCTTGGTTTTAGCCTCTATTGGGACAAAATGGGAATAAGTGGCTTTTAAACTCTCCACATCTATCTCAAACTCTTATAATTAGTTAGTTGCATTGGATTAAGACACATTTTAACCCCATAAACACTAACATAGCTGTTTACAGCTTCTAAGCAATGATTTCTTGGTTTTAGCCTGTTTTGGGACAAAATGGGTATAAGTGGCTTTTTAACTCTCCACATCTATCTCAAACTCTTATAATTAGTTAGTTGCATTGGATTAAGACACATTTTAACCCCATAAACACTAACATAGCTGTTTACAGCTTCTAAGCAATGTTTTCTTGGTTTTAGCCTCTTTTGGGACAAAATGGGTATAAGTGGCTTTTAAACTCTCCACATCTATCTCAAAGTCTTATAATTAGTTAGTTGCATTGGATTAAGACACAATTTAACCCCATAAACACTAACATAGCTGTTTACAGCTACTAAGCAATGTTTTCTTGGTTTTAGCCTCTTTTGGGACAAAATGGATATAAGTGGCTTTTAAACTCTCCACATCCATCTCAAACTCCTATAACTAGTCAGTTGCATTTGATTAAGACACATTTTAACCCCATAAACACTAACATAGCTATTTACAGCTTCTAAGAAATGTTTTCTTGGTTTAGCCTGTTTTGGGACAAAATGGATATAAGTGGCTTATAAACTCTCCACATCTATCTCAAAGTCTTATAATTAGTTAGTTGCATTGGATTACGACACATTTTAACCCCATAAACACTAACATAACTGTTTACAGCTTCTAAGCAATGTTTTCTTGGTTTTAGCCTGTTTTGGGACAAAATGGGTATAAGTGGCTTTTAAACTCTCCACATCTATCTCAAACTCTTATACTTAGTTAGTTGCATTGGATTAAGACACATTTTAACCCCATAAACACTAACATAGCTGTTTACAGCTACTAAGCAATGTTTTCTTGGTTTTAGCCTCTATTGGGACAAAATGGGAATAAGTGGCTTTTAAACTCTCCACATCTGTCTCAAACTCTTATAATTAGTTAGTTGCATTGGATTAAGACACATTTTAACCCCATAAACACTAACATAGCTGTTTACAGCTTCTAAGCAATGTTTTCTTGGTTTTAGCCTGTTTTGGGACAAAATGGGTATAAGTGGCTTTTAAACTCTCCACATCTATCTCAAACTCTTATAATTAGTTAGTTGCATTGGATTAAGACACATTTTAACCCCATAAAAACTAACCTAGCTGTTTACAGCTTCTAAGCAATGTTTTCTTGGTGTTAGCTTGTTTTGGGATAAAATGGGTATAAGTGGCTTTTAAAACTCTCCACATTCATCTCAAACTCTTATAATTAGTTAGTTGCATTGGATTACGACACATTTTAACCCCATAAACACTAACATAACTGTTTACAGCTTCTAAGCAATGTTTTCTTGGTTTTAGCCTGTTTTGGGACAAAATGGGTATAAGTGGCTTTTAAACTCTCCACATCTATCTCAAACTCTTATACTTAGTTAGTTGCATTGGATCAAGACACATTTTAACCCCATAAACACTAACATAGCTGTTTACAGCTACTAAGCAATGTTTTCTTGGTTTTAGCCTCAATTGGGACAAAATGGGAATAAGTGGCTTTTAAACTCTCCACATCTATCTCAAACTCTTATAATTAGTTAGTAGCATTGGATTAAGACACATTTTAACCCCATAAACACTAACATAGCTGTTTACAGCTTCTAAGCAATGTTTTCTTGGTTTTAGCCTGTTTTGGGACAAAATGGGTATAAGTGGCTTTTAAACTCTCCACATCTATCTCAAAGTCTAATAATTAGTTAGTTGCATTGGATTAAGACACATTTTACCCCCATAAACACTAACATAGCTGTTTACAGCTACTAAGCAATGTTTTCTTGGTTTTAGCCTCTATTGGGACAAAATGGGAATAAGTGGCTTTCAAACTCTCCACATCTATCTCAAACTCTTATAATTAGTTAGTTGCATCGGATTAAGACACATTTTAACCCCATAAACACTAACATAGCTGTTTACAGCTTCTAAGCAATGTTTTCTTGGTTTTAGCCTGTTTTGGGACAATATGGGTATAAGTGGCTTTCAAACTCTCCACATCTATCTCAAACTCTTATAATTAGTTAGTTGCATTGGATTAAGACACATTTTAACCCCATAAAAACTAACATAACTGTTTACAGCTTCTAAGCAATGTTTTCTTGGTTTTAGCTTGTTTTGGGACAAAATGGGAATAAGTGGCTTTTAAACTCTCAACATCTATCTCAAACTCTTATAATTAGTTAGTTGCATTGGATTAAGACACATTTTAACCCCATAAACACTAACATAGCTGTTTACAGCTTCTAAGCAATGTTTTCTTGGTTTTAGCCTGTTTTGGGACAAAATGGGTATAAGTGGCTTTTAAACTCTCTACATCTATCTCAAACTCTTATAATTAGTTAGTTGCATTGGATTAAGACACATTTTGACCCCATACACACTAACATAGCTGTTTACAGCTTCTAAGCAATGTTTTCTTGGTTTTAGCCTGTTTTGGGACAAAATGGGTATAAGTGGCTTTTAAACTCTCCACATCTATCTCAAACTCTTATAATTAGTTAGTTGCATTGGATTAAGACACATTTTAACCCCAGAAACACTAACATAGCTGTTTACAGCTTCTAAGCAATGTTTTCTTGGTTTTAGCCTGTTTTGGGCAAAATGGGTATAAGTGGCTTTTAAACTCTCCACATCTATCTCAAAATCTTATAATTAGTTAGTTGCATTGGATTAAGACACATTTTAACCCCATGAACACTAACATAGCTGTTTACAGCTACTAAGCAATGTTTTCTTGGTTTTAGCCTCTATTGGGACAAAATGGGAATAAGTGGCTTTTAAACTCTCCACATCTATCTCAAACTCTTATAATTAGTTAGTTGCATTGGATTAAGACACATTTTAACCCCATAAACACTAACATAGCTGTTTACAGCTTCTAAGCAATGTTTTTTTGGTTTTAGCCTGTTTTGGGACAAAATGGGTATAAGTGGCTTTTAAACTCTCCACATCAATCTCAAACTCTTATAATTAGTTAGTTGCATTGGATTAAGACACATTTTGACCCCATAAACACTAACATAGCTGTTTACAGCTTCTAAGCAATGTTTTCTTGGTTTTAGCCTGTTTTGGGTTAAAATGGGTATAAGTGGCTTTTAAACTCTCCACATCTATCTCAAACTCTTATAATTAGTTAGTTGCATTGGATTAAGACACATTTTTACCCCAGAAACACTAACATAGCTGTTTACAGCTTCTAAGCAATGTTTTCTTGGTTTTAGCCTGTTTTGGGACAAAATGGGTATAAGTGGCTTTTAAACTCTCCACATCTATCTCAAAATCTTATAATTAGTTAGTTGCATTGGATTAAGACACATTTAACCCCATAAACACTAACATAGCTGTTTACAGCTACTAAGCAATGTTTTCTTGGTTTTAGCCTCTTTTGGGACAAAATGGATATAAGTGGCTTTTAAACTCTCCACATCCATCTCAAACTCCTATAACTAGTCAGTTGCATTGGATTAAGACACATTTTAACCCCATAAACACTAACATAGCTATTTATAGCTTCTAAGAAATGTTTTCTTGGTTTTAGCCTGTTTTGGGACAAAATGGATATAAGTGGCTTATAAACTCTCCACATCTATCTCAAAGTCTTATAATTAGTTAGTTGCATTGGATTAAGACACAATTTAACCCCATAAACACTAACATAGCTGTTTACAGCTACTAAGCAATGTTTTCTTGGTTTTAGCCTCTATTGGGACAAAATGGGAATAAGTGGCTTTTAAACTCTCCACATCTATCTCAAACTCTTATAATTAGTTAGTTGCATTGGATTAAGACACATTTTAACCCCATAAACACTAACATAGCTGTTTACAGCTTCTAAGCAATGATTTCTTGGTTTTAGCCTGTTTTGGGACAAAATGGGTATAAGTGGCTTTTTAACTCTCCACATCTATCTCAAACTCTTATAATTAGTTAGTTGCATTGGATTAAGACACATTTTAACCCCATAAACACTAACATAGCTGTTTACAGCTTCTAAGCAATGTTTTCTTGGTTTTAGCCTCTTTTGGGACAAAATGGGTATAAGTGGCTTTTAAACTCTCCACATCTATCTCAAAGTCTTATAATTAGTTAGTTGCATTGGATTAAGACACAATTTAACCCCATAAACACTAACATAGCTGTTTACAGCTACTAAGCAATGTTTTCTTGGTTTTAGCCTCTTTTGGGACAAAATGGATATAAGTGGCTTTTAAACTCTCCACATCCATCTCAAACTCCTATAACTAGTCAGTTGCATTTGATTAAGACACATTTTAACCCCATAAACACTAACATAGCTATTTACAGCTTCTAAGAAATGTTTTCTTGGTTTAGCCTGTTTTGGGACAAAATGGATATAAGTGGCTTATAAACTCTCCACATCTATCTCAAAGTCTTATAATTAGTTAGTTGCATTGGATTACGACACATTTTAACCCCATAAACACTAACATAACTGTTTACAGCTTCTAAGCAATGTTTTCTTGGTTTTAGCCTGTTTTGGGACAAAATGGGTATAAGTGGCTTTTAAACTCTCCACATCTATCTCAAACTCTTATACTTAGTTAGTTGCATTGGATTAAGACACATTTTAACCCCATAAACACTAACATAGCTGTTTACAGCTACTAAGCAATGTTTTCTTGGTTTTAGCCTCTATTGGGACAAAATGGGAATAAGTGGCTTTTAAACTCTCCACATCTGTCTCAAACTCTTATAATTAGTTAGTTGCATTGGATTCAGACACATTTTAACCCCATAAACACTAACATAGCTGTTTACAGCTTCTAAGCAATGTTTTCTTGGTTTTAGCCTGTTTTGGGACAAAATGGGTATAAGTGGCTTTTAAACTCTCCACATCTATCTCAAACTCTTATAATTAGTTAGTTGCATTGGATTAAGACACATTTTAACCCCATAAAAACTAACCTAGCTGTTTACAGCTTCTAAGCAATGTTTTCTTGGTGTTAGCTTGTTTTGGGATAAAATGGGTATAAGTGGCTTTTAAAACTCTCCACATTCATCTCAAACTCTTATAATTAGTTAGTTGCATTGGATTACGACACATTTTAACCCCATAAACACTAACATAACTGTTTACAGCTTCTAAGCAATGTTTTCTTGGTTTTAGCCTGTTTTGGGACAAAATGGGTATAAGTGGCTTTTAAACTCTCCACATCTATCTCAAACTCTTATACTTAGTTAGTTGCATTGGATCAAGACACATTTTAACCCCATAAACACTAACATAGCTGTTTACAGCTACTAAGCAATGTTTTCTTGGTTTTAGCCTCAATTGGGACAAAATGGGAATAAGTGGCTTTTAAACTCTCCACATCTATCTCAAACTCTTATAATTAGTTAGTAGCATTGGATTAAGACACATTTTAACCCCATAAACACTAACATAGCTGTTTACAGCTTCTAAGCAATGTTTTCTTGGTTTTAGCCTGTTTTGGGACAAAATGGGTATAAGTGGCTTTTAAACTCTCCACATCTATCTCAAAGTCTAATAATTAGTTAGTTGCATTGGATTAAGACACATTTTACCCCCATAAACACTAACATAGCTGTTTACAGCTACTAAGCAATGTTTTCTTGGTTTTAGCCTCTATTGGGACAAAATGGGAATAAGTGGCTTTCAAACTCTCCACATCTATCTCAAACTCTTATAATTAGTTAGTTGCATCGGATTAAGACACATTTTAACCCCATAAACACTAACATAGCTGTTTACAGCTTCTAAGCAATGTTTTCTTGGTTTTAGCCTGTTTTGGGACAATATGGGTATAAGTGGCTTTCAAACTCTCCACATCTATCTCAAACTCTTATAATTAGTTAGTTGCATTGGATTAAGACACATTTTAACCCCATAAAAACTAACATAGCTGTTTACAGCTTCTAAGCAATGTTTTCTTGGTGTTACCCTGTTTTGGGATAAAATGGGTATTAGTGGCTTTTAAAACTCTCCACATTCATCTCAAACTCTTATAATTAGTTAGTTGCATTGGATTAAGACACATTTTAACCCCATAAACACTAACATAACTGTTTACAGCTTCTAAGCAATGTTTTCTTGGTTTTAGCCTGTTTTGGGACAATATGGGTATAAGTGGCTTTCAAACTCTCCACATCTATCTCAAACTCTTATAATTAGTTAGTTGCATTGGATTAAGACACATTTTAACCCCATAAACACTAACATAGCTGTTTACAGCTTCTAAGCAATGTTTTCTTGGTTTTAGCCTGTTTTGGGACAAAATGGGTATAAGTGGCTTTTAAACTCTCCACATCTATCTCAAACTCTTATAATTAGTTAGTTGCATTGGATTAAGACACATTTTGACCCCATAAACACTAACATAGCTGTTTACAGCTTCTAAGCAATGTTTTCTTGGTTTTAGCCTGTTTTGGGACAAAATGGGTATAAGTGGCTTTTAAACTCTCCACATCTATCTCAAACTCTTATAATTAGTTAGTTGCATTGGATTAAGACACATTTTGACCCCATAAACACTAACATAGCTGTTTACAGCTTCTAAGCAATGTTTTCTTGGTTTTAGCCTGTTTTGGGACAAAATGGGTATAAGTGGCTTTTAAACTCTCCACATCTATCTCAAACTCTTATAATTAGTTAGTTGCATTGGATTAAGACACATTTTAACCCCAGAAACACTAACATAGCTGTTTACAGCTTCTAAGCAATGTTTTCTTGGTTTTAGCCTGTTTTGGGCAAAATGGGTATAAGTGGCTTTTAAACTCTCCACATCTATCTCAAAATCTTATAATTAGTTAGTTGCATTGGATTAAGACACATTTTAACCCCATGAACACTAACATAGCTGTTTACAGCTTCTAAGCAATGTTTTCTTGGTTTTAGCCTCTATTGGGACAAAATGGGAATAAGTGGCTTTTAAACTCTCCACATCTATCTCAAACTCTTATAATTAGTTAGTTGCATTGGATTAAGACACATTTTAACCCCATAAACACTAACATAGCTGTTTACAGCTTCTAAGCAATGATTTCTTGGTTTTAGCCTGTTTTGGGACAAAATGGGTATAAGTGGCTTTTTAACTCTCCACATCTATCTCAAACTCTTATAATTAGTTAGTTGCATTGGATTAAGACACATTTTAAACCCATAAACACTAACATAGCTGTTTACAGCTTCTAAGCAATGTTTTCTTGGTTTTAGCCTCTTTTGGGACAAAATGGGTATAAGTGGCTTTTAAACTCTCCACATCTATCTCAAACTCTTATAATTAGTTAGTTGCATTGGATTAAGACACATTTTAACCCCAAAAACACTAACATAGCTGTTTACAGCTTCTAAGCAATGTTTTCTTGGTTTTAGCCTGTTTTGGGACAAAATGGGTATAAGTGGCTTTTAAACTCTCCACATCTATCTCAAAGTCTAATAATTAGTTAGTTGCATTGGATTAAGACACATTTTACCCCCATAAACACTAACATAGCTGTTTACAGCTACTAAGGAATGTTTTCTTGGTTTTAGCCTCTATTGGGACAAAATGGGAATAAGTGGCTTTCAAACTCTCCACATCTATCTCAAACTCTTATAATTAGTTAGTTGCATCGGATTAAGACACATTTTAACCCCATAAACACTAACATAGCTGTTTACAGCTTCTAAGCAATGTTTTCTTGGTTTTAGCCTGTTTTGGGACAATATGGGTATAAGTGGCTTTCAAACTCTCCACATCTATCTCAAACTCTTATAATTAGTTAGTTGCATTGGATTAAGACACATTTTAACCCCATAAAAACTAACATAGCTGTTTACAGCTTCTAAGCAATGTTTTCTTGGTGTTAGCCTGTTTTGGGATAAAATGGGTATTAGTGGCTTTTAAAACTCTCCACATTCATCTCAAACTCTTATAATTAGTTAGTTGCATTGGATTAAGACACATTTTAACCCCATAAACACTAACATAACTGTTTACAGCTTCTAAGCAATGTTTTCTTGGTTTTAGCCTGTTTTGGGACAATATGGGTATAAGTGGCTTTCAAACTCTCCACATCTATCTCAAACTCTTATAATTAGTTAGTTGCATTGGATTAAGACACATTTTAACCCCATAAAAACTAACATAGCTGTTTACAGCTTCTAAGCAATGTTTTCTTGGTGTTAGCCTGTTTTGGGATAAAATGGGTATTAGTGGCTTTTAAAACTCTCCACATTCATTTCAAACTCTTATAATTAGTTAGTTACATTGGATTAAGACACATTTTAACCCCATAAACACTAACATAACTGTTTACAGCTTCTAAGCAATGTTTTCTTGGTTTTAGCCTGTTTTGGGACAAAATGGGAATAAGTGGCTTTTAAACTCTCCACATCTATCTCAAACTCTTATAATTAGTTAGTTGCATTGGATTAAGACACATTTTAACCCCATAAACACTAACATAGCTGTTTACAGCTTCTAAGCAATGTTTTCTTGGTTTTAGCCTGTTTTGGGACAAAATGGGTATAAGTGGCTTTTAAACTCTCCACATCTATCTCAAACTCTTATAATTAGTTAGTTGCATTGGATTAAGACACATTTTGACCCCATAAACACTAACATAGCTGTTTACAGCTTCTAAGCAATGTTTTCTTGGTTTTAGCCTGTTTTGGGACAAAATGGGTATAAGTGGCTTTTAAACTCTCCACATCTATCTCAAACTCTTATAATTAGTTAGTTGCATTGGATTAAGACACATTTTAACCCCAGAAACACTAACATAGCTGTTTACAGCTTCTAAGCAATGTTTTCTTGGTTTTAGCCTGTTTTGGGCAAAATGGGTATAAGTGGCTTTTAAACTCTCCACATCTATCTCAAAATCTTATAATTAGTTAGTTGCATTGGATTAAGACACATTTTAACCCCATGAACACTAACATAGCTGTTTACAGCTTCTAAGCAATGTTTTCTTGGTTTTAGCCTGTTTTGGGACAAAATGGGTATAAGTGGCTTTTAAACTCTCCACATCTATCTCAAACTCTTATAATTAGTTAGTTGCATTGGATTAAGACACATTTTAACCCCATAAAAACTAACATAGCTGTTTACAGCTTCTAAGCAATGTTTTTTTGGTGTTAGCCTGTTTTGGGATAAAATGGGTATAAGTGGCTTTTAAAACTCTCCACATTCATCTCAAACTCTTATAATTAGTTAGTTGCATTGGATTAAGACACATTTTAACCCCATAAACACTAACATAACTGTTTACAGCTTCTAAGCAATGTTTTCTTGGTCTTAGCCTGTTTTGGGACAAAATGGGTATAAGTGGCTTTTAAACTCTCCATATCTATCTCAAACTCTTATACTTAGTTAGTTGCATTGGATTAAGACACATTTTAACCCCATAAACACTAACATAGCTGTTTACAGCTACTAAGCAATGTTTTCTTGGTTTTAGCCTCTATTGGGACAAAATGGGAATAAGTGGCTTTTAAACTCTCCACATCTATCTCAAACTCTTATAATTAGTTAGTTGCATTGGATTAAGACACATTTTATCCCCATAAACACTAACATAGCTGTTTACAGCTTCTAAGCAATGTTTTTTTGGTTTTAGCCTGTTTTGGGACAAAATGGGTATAAGTGGCTTTTAAACTCTCCACATCTATCTCAAACTCTTATAATTAGTTAGTTGCATTGGATTAAGACACATTTTGACCCCATAAACACTAACATAGCTGTTTACAGCTTCTAAGCAATGTTTTCTTGGTTTTAGCATGTTTTGGGACAAAATGGGTATAAGTGGCTTTTAAACTCTCCACATCTATCTCAAACTCTTATAATTAGTTAGTTGCATTGGATTAAGACACATTTTAACCCCAGAAACACTAACATAGCTGTTTACAGCTTCTAAGCAATGTTTTTTTTGGTTTTAGCCTGTTTTGGGACAAAATGGGTATAAGTGGCTTTTAAACTCTCCACATCTATCTCAAAATCTTATAATTAGTTAGTTGCATTGGATTAAGACACATTTTAACCCCATAAACACTAACATAGCTGTTTACAGCTTCTAAGCAATGTTTTCTTGGTTTTAGCCTGTTTTGGGACAAAATGGGTATAAGTGGCTTTTAAACTCTCCACATCTATCTCAAACTCTTATAGTTAGTTAGTTGCATTGGATTAAGACACATTTTAACCCCATGAACACTAACATAGCTGTTTACAGCTTCTAAGCAATGTTTTCTTGGTTTTAGCCTCTATTGGGACAAAATGGGAATAAGTGGCTTTTAAACTCTCCACATCTATCTCAAACTCTTATAATTAGTTAGTTGCATTGGATTAAGACACATTTTAACCCCATAAACACTAACATAGCTGTTTACAGCTTCTAAGCAATGATTTCTTGGTTTTAGCCTGTTTTGGGACAAAATGGGTATAAGTGGCTTTTTAACTCTCCACATCTATCTCAAACTCTTATAATTAGTTAGTTGCATTGGATTAAGACACATTTTAACCCCATAAACACTAACATAGCTGTTTACAGCTTCTAAGCAATGTTTTCTTGGTTTTAGCCTCTTTTGGGACAAAATGGGTATAAGTGGCTTTTAAACTCTCCACATCTATCTCAAACTCTTATAATTAGTTAGTTGCATTGGATTAAGACACATTTTAACCCCAAAAACACTAACATAGCTGTTTACAGCTTCTAAGCAATGTTTTCTTGGTTTTAGCCTGTTTTGGGACAAAATGGGTATAAGTGGCTTTTAAACTCTCCACATCTATCTCAAAGTCTAATAATTAGTTAGTTGCATTGGATTAAGACACATTTTACCCCCATAAACACTAACATAGCTGTTTACAGCTACTAAGGAATGTTTTCTTGGTTTTAGCCTCTATTGGGACAAAATGGGAATAAGTGGCTTTCAAACTCTCCACATCTATCTCAAACTCTTATAATTAGTTAGTTGCATCGGATTAAGACACATTTTAACCCCATAAACACTAACATAGCTGTTTACAGCTTCTAAGCAATGTTTTCTTGGTTTTAGCCTGTTTTGGGACAATATGGGTATAAGTGGCTTTCAAACTCTCCACATCTATCTCAAACTCTTATAATTAGTTAGTTGCATTGGATTAAGACACATTTTAACCCCATAAAAACTAACATAGCTGTTTACAGCTTCTAAGCAATGTTTTCTTGGTGTTAGCCTGTTTTGGGATAAAATGGGTATTAGTGGCTTTTAAAACTCTCCACATTCATCTCAAACTCTTATAATTAGTTAGTTGCATTGGATTAAGACACATTTTAACCCCATAAACACTAACATAACTGTTTACAGCTTCTAAGCAATGTTTTCTTGGTTTTAGCCTGTTTTGGGACAATATGGGTATAAGTGGCTTTCAAACTCTCCACATCTATCTCAAACTCTTATAATTAGTTAGTTGCATTGGATTAAGACACATTTTAACCCCATAAAAACTAACATAGCTGTTTACAGCTTCTAAGCAATGTTTTCTTGGTGTTAGCCTGTTTTGGGATAAAATGGGTATTAGTGGCTTTTAAAACTCTCCACATTCATTTCAAACTCTTATAATTAGTTAGTTACATTGGATTAAGACACATTTTAACCCCATAAACACTAACATAACTGTTTACAGCTTCTAAGCAATGTTTTCTTGGTTTTAGCCTGTTTTGGGACAAAATGGGAATAAGTGGCTTTTAAACTCTCCACATCTATCTCAAACTCTTATAATTAGTTAGTTGCATTGGATTAAGACACATTTTAACCCCATAAACACTAACATAGCTGTTTACAGCTTCTAAGCAATGTTTTCTTGGTTTTAGCCTGTTTTGGGACAAAATGGGTATAAGTGGCTTTTAAACTCTCCACATCTATCTCAAACTCTTATAATTAGTTAGTTGCATTGGATTAAGACACATTTTGACCCCATAAACACTAACATAGCTGTTTACAGCTTCTAAGCAATGTTTTCTTGGTTTTAGCCTGTTTTGGGACAAAATGGGTATAAGTGGCTTTTAAACTCTCCACATCTATCTCAAACTCTTATAATTAGTTAGTTGCATTGGATTAAGACACATTTTAACCCCAGAAACACTAACATAGCTGTTTACAGCTTCTAAGCAATGTTTTCTTGGTTTTAGCCTGTTTTGGGCAAAATGGGTATAAGTGGCTTTTAAACTCTCCACATCTATCTCAAAATCTTATAATTAGTTAGTTGCATTGGATTAAGACACATTTTAACCCCATGAACACTAACATAGCTGTTTACAGCTTCTAAGCAATGTTTTCTTGGTTTTAGCCTGTTTTGGGACAAAATGGGTATAAGTGGCTTTTAAACTCTCCACATCTATCTCAAACTCTTATAATTAGTTAGTTGCATTGGATTAAGACACATTTTAACCCCATAAAAACTAACATAGCTGTTTACAGCTTCTAAGCAATGTTTTTTTGGTGTTAGCCTGTTTTGGGATAAAATGGGTATAAGTGGCTTTTAAAACTCTCCACATTCATCTCAAACTCTTATAATTAGTTAGTTGCATTGGATTAAGACACATTTTAACCCCATAAACACTAACATAACTGTTTACAGCTTCTAAGCAATGTTTTCTTGGTCTTAGCCTGTTTTGGGACAAAATGGGTATAAGTGGCTTTTAAACTCTCCATATCTATCTCAAACTCTTATACTTAGTTAGTTGCATTAGATTAAGACACATTTTAACCCCATAAACACTAACATAGCTGTTTACAGCTACTAAGCAATGTTTTCTTGGTTTTAGCCTCTATTGGGACAAAATGGGAATAAGTGGCTTTTAAACTCTCCACATCTATCTCAAACTCTTATAATTAGTTAGTTGCATTGGATTAAGACACATTTTATCCCCATAAACACTAACATAGCTGTTTACAGCTTCTAAGCAATGTTTTTTTGGTTTTAGCCTGTTTTGGGACAAAATGGGTATAAGTGGCTTTTAAACTCTCCACATCTATCTCAAACTCTTATAATTAGTTAGTTGCATTGGATTAAGACACATTTTGACCCCATAAACACTAACATAGCTGTTTACAGCTTCTAAGCAATGTTTTCTTGGTTTTAGCATGTTTTGGGACAAAATGGGTATAAGTGGCTTTTAAACTCTCCACATCTATCTCAAACTCTTATAATTAGTTAGTTGCATTGGATTAAGACACATTTTAACCCCAGAAACACTAACATAGCTGTTTACAGCTTCTAAGCAATGTTTTTTTTGGTTTTAGCCTGTTTTGGGACAAAATGGGTATAAGTGGCTTTTAAACTCTCCACATCTATCTCAAAATCTTATAATTAGTTAGTTGCATTGGATTAAGACACATTTTAACCCCATAAACACTAACATAGCTGTTTACAGCTTCTAAGCAATGTTTTCTTGGTTTTAGCCTGTTTTGGGACAAAATGGGTATAAGTGGCTTTTAAACTCTCCACATCTATCTCAAACTCTTATAGTTAGTTAGTTGCATTAGATTAAGACACATTTTGACCCCATAAACACTAACATAGCTGTTTACAGCTTCTAAGCAATGTTTTCTTGGTTTTAGCCTGTTTTGGGACAAAATGGGTATAAGTGGCTTTTAAACTCTCCACATCTATCTCAAACTCTTATAATTAGTTAGTTGCATTGGATTAAGACACATTTTAACCCCAGAAACACTAACATAGCTGTTTACAGCTTCTAAGCAATGTTTCTTGGTTTTAACCTGTTTTGGGACAAAATGGGTATAAGTTGCTTTTAAACTCTCCACATCTATCTCAAAATCTTATAATTAGTTAGTTGCATTGGATTAAGACACATTTTAACCCCATAAACACTAACATAGCTGTTTACAGCTTCTAAGCAATGTTTTCTTGGTTTTAGCCTGTTTTGGGACAAAATGGGTATAAGTGGCTTTTAAACTCTCCACATCTATCTCAAACTCTTATACTTAGTTAGTTGCATTGGATTAAGACACATTTTAACCCCATAAACACTAACATAGCTGTTTACAGCTACTAAGCAATGTTTTCTTGGTTTTAGCCTCTATTGGGACAAAATGGGAATAGGTGGCTTTTAAAACTCTCCACATTCATCTCAAACTCTTATAATTAGTTAGTTACATTGGATTAAGACACATTTTAACCCCATAAACACTAACATAACTGTTTACAGCTTCTAAGCAATGTTTTCTTGGTTTTAGCCTGTTTTGGGACAAAATGGGAATAAGTGGCTTTTAAACTCTTCACATCTATCTCAAACTCTTATAATTAGTTAGTTGCATTGGATTAAGACACATTTTAACCCCATAAACACTAACATAGCTGTTTACAGCTTCTAAGCAATGTTTTCTTGGTTTTAGCCTGTTTTGGGACAAAATGGGTATAAGTGGCTTTTAAACTCTCCACATCTATCTCAAACTCTTATAATTAGTTAGTTGCATTGGATTAAGACACATTTTGACCCCATAAACACTAACATAGCTGTTTACAGCTTCTAAGCAATGTTTTCTTGGTTTTAGCCTGTTTTGGGACAAAATGGGTATAAGTGGCTTTTAAACTCTCCACATCTATCTCAAACTCTTATAATTAGTTAGTTGCATTGGATTAAGACACATTTTAACCCCAGAAACACTAACATAGCTGTTTACAGCTTCTAAGCAATGTTTTCTTGGTTTTAGCCTGTTTTGGGACAAAATGGGTATAAGTGGCTTTTAAACTCTCCACATCTATCTCAAAATCTTATAATTAGTTAGTTGCATTGGATTAAGACACATTTAACCCCATAAACACTAACATAGCTGTTTACAGCTACTAAGCAATGTTTTCTTGGTTTTAGCCTCTTTTGGGACAAAGTGGATATAAGTGGCTTTTAAACTCTCCACATCCATCTCAAACTCCTATAACTAGTCAGTTGCATTGGATTAAGACACATTTTAACCCCATAAACACTAACATAGCTATTTACAGCTTCTAAGAAATGTTTTCTTGGTTTTAGCCTGTTTTGGGACAAAATGGATATAAGTGGCTTATAAACTCTCCACATCTATCTCAAAGTCTTATAATTAGTTAGTTGCATTGGATTAAGACACAATTTAACCCCATAAACACTAACATAGCTGTTTACAGCTACTAAGCAATGTTTTCTTGGTTTTAGCCTCTTTTGGGACAAAATGGATATAAGTGGCTTTTAAACTCTCCACATCCATCTCAAACTCCTATAACTAGTCAGTTGCATTGGATTAAGACACATTTTAACCCAATAAACACTAACATAGCTATTTACAGCTTCTAAGAAATGTTTTCTTGGTTTAGCCTGTTTTGGGACAAAATGGATATAAGTGGCTTATAAACTCTCCACATCTATCTCAAAGTCTTATAATTAGTTAGTTGCATTGGATTAGGACACATTTTAACCCCATAAACACTAACATAACTGTTTACAGCTTCTAAGCAATGTTTTCTTGGTTTTAGCCTGTTTTGGGACAAAATGGGTATAAGTGGCTTTTAAACTCTCCACATCTATCTCAAACTCTTATACTTAGTTAGTTGCATTGGATTAAGACACATTTTAACCCCATAAACACTAACATAGCTGTTTACAGCTACTAAGCAATGTTTTCTTGGTTTTAGCCTCTATTGGGACAAAATGGGAATAAGTGGCTTTTAAACTCTCCACATCTGTCTCAAACTCTTATAATTAGTTAGTTGCATTGGATTAAGACACATTTTAACCCCATAAACACTAACATAGCTGTTTACAGCTTCTAAGCAATGTTTTCTTGGTTTTAGCCTGTTTTGGGACAAAATGGGTATAAGTGGCTTTTAAACTCTCCACATCTATCTCAAACTCTTATAATTAGTTAGTTGCATTGGATTAAGACACATTTTAACCCCATAAAAACTAACCTAGCTGTTTACAGCTTTTAAGCAATGTTTTCTTAGTGTTAGCCTGTTTTGGGATAAAATGGGTATAAGTGGCTTTTAAAACTCTCCACATTCATCTCAAACTCTTATAATTAGTTAGTTGCATTGGATTACGACACATTTTAACCCCATAAACACTAACATAACTGTTTACAGCTTCTAAGCAATGTTTTCTTGGTTTTAGCCTGTTTTGGGACAAAATGGGTATAAGTGGCTTTTAAACTCTCCACATCTATCTCAAACTCTTATACTTAGTTAGTTGCATTGGATTAAGACACATTTTAACCCCATAAACACTAACATAGCTGTTTACAGCTACTAAGCAATGTTTTCTTGGTTTTAGCCTCTATTGGGACAAAATGGGAATAAGTGGCTTTTAAACTCTCCACATCTGTCTCAAACTCTTATAATTAGTTAGTTGCATTGGATTAAGACACATTTTAACCCCATAAACACTAACATAGCTGTTTACAGCTTCTAAGCAATGTTTTCTTGGTTTTAGCCTGTTTTGGGACAAAATGGGTATAAGTGGCTTTTAAACTCTCCACATCTATCTCAAACTCTTATAATTAGTTAGTTGCATTGGATTAAGACACATTTTAACCCCATAAAAACTAACCTAGCTGTTTACAGCTTTTAAGCAATGTTTTCTTAGTGTTAGCCTGTTTTGGGATAAAATGGGTATAAGTGGCTTTTAAAACTCTCCACATTCATCTCAAACTCTTATAATTAGTTAGTTGCATTGGATTACGACACATTTTAACCCCATAAACACTAACATAACTGTTTACAGCTTCTAAGCAATGTTTTCTTGGTTTTAGCCTGTTTTGGGACAAAATGGGTATAAGTGGCTTTTAAACTCTCCACATCTATCTCAAACTCTTATACTTAGTTAGTTGCATTGGATCAAGACACATTTTAACCCCATAAACACTAACATAGCTGTTTACAGCTACTAAGCAATGTTTTCTTGGTTTTAGCCTCAATTGGGACAAAATGGGAATAAGTGGCTTTTAAACTCTCCACATCTATCTCAAACTCTTATAATTAGTTAGTTGCATTGGATTAAGACACATTTTAACCCCATAAACACTAACATAGCTGTTTACAGCTACTAAGCAATGTTTTCTTGGTTTTAGCCTCTATTGGGACAAAATGGGAATAAGTGGCTTTAAAACTCTCCACATCTATCTCAAACTCTTATAATTAGTTAGTTGCATTGGATTAAGACACATTTTAACCCCATAAACACTAACATAGCTGTTTACAGCTTCTAAGCAATGATTTCTTGGTTTTAGCCTGTTTTGGGACAAAATGGGTATAAGTGGCTTTTTAACTCTCCACATCTATCTCAAACTCTTATAATTAGTTAGTTGCATTGGATTAAGACACATTTTAACCCCATAAACACTAACATAGCTGTTTACAGCTTCTAAGCAATGTTTTCTTGGTTTTAGCCTCTTTTGGGACAAAATGGGTATAAGTGGCTTTTAAACTCTCCACATCTATCTCAAACTCTTATAATTAGTTAGTTTCATTGGATTAAGACACATTTTAACCCCAAAAACACTAACATAGCTGTTTACAGCTTCTAAGCAATGTTTTCTTGGTTTTAGCCTGTTTTGGGACAAAATGGGTATAAGTGGCTTTTAAACTCTCCACATCTATCTCAAAGTCTACTAATTAGTTAGTTGCATTGGATTAAGACACATTTTACCCCCATAAACACTAACATAGCTGTTTACAGCTACTAAGCAATGTTTTCTTGGTTTTAGCCTCTATTGGGACAAAATGGGAATAAGTGGCTTTCAAACTCTCCACATCTATCTCAAACTCTTATAATTAGTTAGTTGCATCGGATTAAGACACATTTTAACCCCATAAACACTAACATAGCTGTTTACAGCTTCTAAGCAATGTTTTCTTGGTTTTAGCCTGTTTTGGGACAATATGGGTATAAGTGGCTTTCAAATTCTCCACATCTATCTCAAACTCTTATAATTAGTTAGTTGCATTGGATTAAGACACATTTTAACCCCATAAAAACTAACATAGCTGTTTACAGCTTCTAAGCAATGTTTTCTTGGTGTTAGCCTGTTTTGGGATAAAATGGGTATTAGTGGCTTTTAAAACTCTCCACATTCATCTCAAACTCTTATAATTAGTTAGTTGCATTGGATTAAGACACATTTTAACCCCATAAACACTAACATAACTGTTTACAGCTTCTAAGCAATGTTTTCTTGGTTTTAGCCTGTTTTGGGACAATATGGGTATAAGTGGCTTTCAAACTCTCCACATCTATCTCAAACTCTGATAATTAGTTAGTTGCATTGGATTAAGACACATTTTAACCCCATAAAAACTAACATAGCTGTTTACAGCTTCTAAGCAATGTTTTCTTGGTGTTAGCCTGTTTTGGGATAAAATGGGTATTAGTGGCTTTTAAAACTCTCCACATTCATCTCAAACTCTTATAATTAGTTAGTTGCATTGGATTAAGACACATTTTAACCCCATAAACACTAACATAACTGTTTACAGCTTCTAAGCAATGTTTTCTTGGTTTTAGCCTGTTTTGGGACAATATGGGTATAAGTGGCTTTCAAACTCTCCACATCTATCTCAAACTCTGATAATTAGTTAGTTGCATTGGATTAAGACACATTTTAACCCCATAAAAACTAACCTAGCTGTTTACAGCTTCTAAGCAATGTTTTCTTGGTGTTAGCCTGTTTTGGGATAAAATGGGTATAAGTGGCTTTTAAAACTCTCCACATTCATTTCAAACTCTTATAATTAGTTAGTTACATTGGATTAAGACACATTTTAACCCCATAAACACTAACATAACTGTTTACAGCTTCTAAGCAATGTTTTCTTGGTTTTAGCCTCTATTGGGACAAAATGGGAATAAGTGGCTTTTAAACTCTCCACATCTATCTCAAACTCTTATAATTACTTAGTTGCATCGGATTAAGACACATTTTAACCCCATAAACACTAATATAGCTGTTTACAGCTTCTAAGCAATGTTTTCTTGGTTTTAGCCTGTTTTGGGACAAAATGGGTATAAGTGGCTTTTAAACTCTCCACATCTATCTCAAACTCTTATAATTAGTTAGTTGCATTGGATTAAGACACATTTTAACCCCATAAACACTAACATAGCTGTTTACAGCTTCTAAGCAATGTTTTCTTGGTTTTAGCCTCTTTTGGGACAAAATGGGTATAAGTGGCTTTTAAACTCTCCACATCTATCTCAAACTCTTATAATTAGTTAGTTGCATTGGATTAAGACACATTTTAACCCCAAAAACACTAACATAGCTGTTTACAGCTTCTAAGCAATGTTTTCTTGGTTTTAGCCTGTTTTGGGACAAAATGGGTATAAGTGGCTTTTAAACTCTCCACATCTATCTCAAAGTCTACTAATTAGTTAGTTGCATTGGATTAAGACACATTTTACCCCCCATAAACAATAACAAAGCTGTTTACAGCTACTAAGCAATGTTTTCTTGGTTTTAGCCTCTATTGGGACAAAATGGGAATAAGTGGCTTTCAAACTCTCCACATCTATCTCAAACTCTTATAATTAGTTAGTTGCATCGGATTAAGACACATTTTAACCCCATAAACACTAACATAGCTGTTTACAGCTTCTAAGCAATGTTTTCTTGGTTTTAGCCTGTTTTGGGACAATATGGGTATAAGTGGCTTTCAAATTCTCCACATCTATCTCAAACTCTTATAATTAGTTAGTTGCATTGGATTAAGACACATTTTAACCCCATAAACACTAACATAGCTGTTTACAGCTTCTAAGCAATGTTTTCTTGGTTTTAGCCTCTTTTGGGACAAAATGGGTATAAGTGGCTTTTAAACTCTCCACATCTATCTCAAACTCTTATAATTAGTTAGTTGCATTGGATTAAGACACATTTTAACCCCAAAAACACTAACATAGCTGTTTACAGCTTCTAAGCAATGTTTTCTTGGTTTTAGCCTGTTTTGGGACAAAATGGGTATAAGTGGCTTTTAAACTCTCCACATCTATCTCAAACTCTTATACTTAGTTAGTTGCATTGGATTAAGACACATTTTAACCCCATAAACACTAACATAGCTGTTTACAGCTACTAAGCAATGTTTTCTTGGTTTTAGCCTCTACATTGGGACAAAATGGGAATAAGTGGCTTTTAAACTCTCCACATCTATCTCAAACTCTTATAATTACTTAGTTGCATCGGATTAAGACACATTTTAACCCCATAAACACTAATATAGCTGTTTACAGCTTCTAAGCAATGTTTTCTTGGTTTTAGCCTGTTTTGGGACAAAATGGGTATAAGTGGCTTTTAAACTCTCCACATCTATCTCAAACTCTTATAATTAGTTAGTTGCATTGGATTAAGACACATTTTAACCCCATAAACACTAACATAGCTGTTTACAGCTTCTAAGCAATGTTTTCTTGGTTTTAGCCTCTTTTGGGACAAAATGGGTATAAGTGGCTTTTAAACTCTCCACATCTATCTCAAACTCTTATAATTAGTTAGTTGCATTGGATTAAGACACATTTTAACCCCAAAAACACTAACATAGCTGTTTACAGCTTCTAAGCAATGTTTTCTTGGTTTTAGCCTGTTTTGGGACAAAATGGGTATAAGTGGCTTTTAAACTCTCCACATCTATCTCAAAGTCTACTAATTAGTTAGTTGCATTGGATTAAGACACATTTTACCCCCATAAACAATAACAAAGCTGTTTACAGCTACTAAGCAATGTTTTCTTGGTTTTAGCCTCTATTGGGACAAAATGGGAATAAGTGGCTTTCAAACTCTCCACATCTATCTCAAACTCTTATAATTAGTTAGTTGCATCGGATTAAGACACATTTTAACCCCATAAACACTAACATAGCTGTTTACAGCTTCTAAGCAATGTTTTCTTGGTTTTAGCCTGTTTTGGGACAATATGGGTATAAGTGGCTTTCAAATTCTCCACATCTATCTCAAACTCTTATAATTAGTTAGTTGCATTGGATTAAGACACATTTTAACCCCATAAACACTAACATAGCTGTTTACAGCTTCTAAGCAATGTTTTCTTGGTTTTAGCCTCTTTTGGGACAAAATGGGTATAAGTGGCTTTTAAACTCTCCACATCTATCTCAAACTCTTATAATTAGTTAGTTGCATTGGATTAAGACACATTTTAACCCCAAAAACACTAACATAGCTGTTTACAGCTTCTAAGCAATGTTTTCTTGGTTTTAGCCTGTTTTGGGACAAAATGGGTATAAGTGGCTTTTAAACTCTCCACATCTATCTCAAACTCTTATACTTAGTTAGTTGCATTGGATTAAGACACATTTTAACCCCATAAACACTAACATAGCTGTTTACAGCTACTAAGCAATGTTTTCTTGGTTTTAGCCTCTATTGGGACAAAATGGGAATAAGTGGCTTTTAAACTCTCCACATCTGTCTCAAACTCTTATAATTAGTTAGTTGCATTGGATTAAGACACATTTTAACCCCATAAACACTAACATAGCTGTTTACAGCTTCTAAGCAATGTTTTCTTGGTTTTAGCCTGTTTTGGGACAAAATGGGTATAAGTGGCTTTTAAACTCTCCACATCTATCTCAAACTCTTATAATTAGTTAGTTGCATTGGATTAAGACACATTTTAACCCCATAAAAACTAACCTAGCTGTTTACAGCTTTTAAGCAATGTTTTCTTGGTGTTAGCCTGTTTTGGGATAAAATGGGTATAAGTGGCTTTTAAAACTCTCCACATTCATCTCAAACTCTTATAATTAGTTAGTTGCATTGGATTACGACACATTTTAACCCCATAAACACTAACATAACTGTTTACAGCTTCTAAGCAATGTTTTCTTGGTTTTAGCCTGTTTTGGGACAAAATGGGTATAAGTGGCTTTTAAACTCTCCACATCTATCTCAAACTCTTATACTTAGTTAGTTGCATTGGATCAAGACACATTTTAACCCCATAAACACTAACATAGCTGTTTACAGCTACTAAGCAATGTTTTCTTGGTTTTAGCCTCAATTGGGACAAAATGGGAATAAGTGGCTTTTAAACTCTCCACATCTATCTCAAACTCTTATAATTAGTTAGTTGCATTGGATTAAGACACATTTTAACCCCATAAACACTAACATAGCTGTTTACAGCTACTAAGCAATGTTTTCTTGGTTTTAGCCTCTATTGGGACAAAATGGGAATAAGTGGCTTTAAAACTCTCCACATCTATCTCAAACTCTTATAATTAGTTAGTTGCATTGGATTAAGACACATTTTAACCCCATAAACACTAACATAGCTGTTTACAGCTTCTAAGCAATGATTTCTTGGTTTTAGCCTGTTTTGGGACAAAATGGGTATAAGTGGCTTTTTAACTCTCCACATCTATCTCAAACTCTTATAATTAGTTAGTTGCATTGGATTAAGACACATTTTAACCCCATAAACACTAACATAGCTGTTTACAGCTTCTAAGCAATGTTTTCTTGGTTTTAGCCTCTTTTGGGACAAAATGGGTATAAGTGGCTTTTAAACTCTCCACATCTATCTCAAACTCTTATAATTAGTTAGTTGCATTGGATTAAGACACATTTTAACCCCAAAAACACTAACATAGCTGTTTACAGCTTCTAAGCAATGTTTTCTTGGTTTTAGCCTGTTTTGGGACAAAATGGGTATAAGTGGCTTTTAAACTCTCCACATCTATCTCAAAGTCTACTAATTAGTTAGTTGCATTGGATTAAGACACATTTTACCCCCATAAACACTAACATAGCTGTTTACAGCTACTAAGCAATGTTTTCTTGGTTTTAGCCTCTATTGGGACAAAATGGGAATAAGTGGCTTTCAAACTCTCCACATCTATCTCAAACTCTTATAATTAGTTAGTTGCATCGGATTAAGACACATTTTAACCCCATAAACACTAACATAGCTGTTTACAGCTTCTAAGCAATGTTTTCTTGGTGTTAGCCTGTTTTGGGATAAAATGGGTATTAGTGGCTTTTAAAACTCTCCACATTCATCTCAAACTCTTATAATTAGTTAGTTGCACTGGATTAAGACACATTTTAACCCCATAAACACTAACATAACTGTTTACAGCTTCTAAGCAATGTTTTCTTGGTTTTAGCCTGTTTTGGGACAATATGGGTATAAGTGGCTTTCAAACTCTCCACATCTATCTCAAACTCTGATAATTAGTTAGTTGCATTGGATTAAGACACATTTTAACCCCATAAAAACTAACATAGCTGTTTACAGCTTCTAAGCAATGTTTTCTTGGTGTTAGCCTGTTTTGGGATAAAATGGGTATTAGTGGCTTTTAAAACTCTCCACATTCATCTCAAACTCTTATAATTAGTTAGTTGCATTGGATTAAGACACATTTTAACCCCATAAACACTAACATAACTGTTTACAGCTTCTAAGCAATGTTTTCTTGGTTTTAGCCTGTTTTGGGACAATATGGGTATAAGTGGCTTTTAAACTCTCCACATCTGTCTCAAACTCTTATAATTAGTTAGTTGCATTGGATTAAGACACATTTTAACCCCATAAACACTAACATAGCTGTTTACAGCTTCTAAGCAATGTTTTCTTGGTTTTAGCCTGTTTTGGGACAAAATGGGTATAAGTGGCTTTCAAACTCTCCACATCTATCTCAAACTCTTATAATTAGTTAGTTGCATCGGATTAAGACACATTTTAACCCCATAAACACTAACATAGCTGTTTACAGCTTCTAAGCAATGTTTTCTTGGTGTTAGCCTGTTTTGGGATAAAATGGGTATTAGTGGCTTTTAAAACTCTCCACATTCATCTCAAACTCTTATAATTAGTTAGTTGCACTGGATTAAGACACATTTTAACCCCATAAACACTAACATAACTGTTTACAGCTTCTAAGCAATGTTTTCTTGGTTTTAGCCTGTTTTGGGACAATATGGGTATAAGTGGCTTTCAAACTCTCCACATCTATCTCAAACTCTGATAATTAGTTACTTGCATTGGATTAAGACACATTTTAACCCCATAAAAACTAACATAGCTGTTTACAGCTTCTAAGCAATGTTTTCTTGGTGTTAGCCTGTTTTGGGATAAAATGGGTATTAGTGGCTTTTAAAACTCTCCACATTCATCTCAAACTCTTATACTTAGTTAGTTGCATTGGATTAAGACACATTTTAACCCCATAAACACTAACATAGCTGTTTACAGCTACTAAGCAATGTTTTCTTGGTTTTAGCCTCTATTGGGACAAAATGGGAATAAGTGGCTTTTAAACTCTCCACATCTGTCTCAAACTCTTATAATTAGTTAGTTGCATTGGATTAAGACACATTTTAACCCCATAAACACTAACATAGCTGTTTACAGCTTCTAAGCAATGTTTTCTTGGTTTTAGCCTGTTTTGGGACAAAATGGGTATAAGTGGCTTTTAAACTCTCCACATCTATCTCAAACTCTTATAATTAGTTAGTTGCATTGGATTAAGACACATTTTAACCCCATAAAAACTAACCTAGCTGTTTACAGCTTTTAAGCAATGTTTTCTTGGTGTTAGCCTGTTTTGGGATAAAATGGGTATAAGTGGCTTTTAAAACTCTCCACATTCATCTCAAACTCTTATAATTAGTTAGTTGCATTGGATTACGACACATTTTAACCCCATAAACACTAACATAACTGTTTACAGCTTCTAAGCAATGTTTTCTTGGTTTTAGCCTGTTTTGGGACAAAATGGGTATAAGTGGCTTTTAAACTCTCCACATCTATCTCAAACTCTTATACTTAGTTAGTTGCATTGGATCAAGACACATTTTAACCCCATAAACACTAACATAGCTGTTTACAGCTACTAAGCAATGTTTTCTTGGTTTTAGCCTCAATTGGGACAAAATGGGAATAAGTGGCTTTTAAACTCTCCACATCTATCTCAAACTCTTATAATTAGTTAGTTGCATTGGATTAAGACACATTTTAACCCCATAAACACTAACATAGCTGTTTACAGCTACTAAGCAATGTTTTCTTGGTTTTAGCCTCTATTGGGACAAAATGGGAATAAGTGGCTTTAAAACTCTCCACATCTATCTCAAACTCTTATAATTAGTTAGTTGCATTGGATTAAGACACATTTTAACCCCATAAACACTAACATAGCTGTTTACAGCTTCTAAGCAATGATTTCTTGGTTTTAGCCTGTTTTGGGACAAAATGGGTATAAGTGGCTTTTTAACTCTCCACATCTATCTCAAACTCTTATAATTAGTTAGTTGCATTGGATTAAGACACATTTTAACCCCATAAACACTAACATAGCTGTTTACAGCTTCTAAGCAATGTTTTCTTGGTTTTAGCCTCTTTTGGGACAAAATGGGTATAAGTGGCTTTTAAACTCTCCACATCTATCTCAAACTCTTATAATTAGTTAGTTGCATTGGATTAAGACACATTTTAACCCCAAAAACACTAACATAGCTGTTTACAGCTTCTAAGCAATGTTTTCTTGGTTTTAGCCTGTTTTGGGACAAAATGGGTATAAGTGGCTTTTAAACTCTCCACATCTATCTCAAAGTCTACTAATTAGTTAGTTGCATTGGATTAAGACACATTTTACCCCCATAAACACTAACATAGCTGTTTACAGCTACTAAGCAATGTTTTCTTGGTTTTAGCCTCTATTGGGACAAAATGGGAATAAGTGGCTTTCAAACTCTCCACATCTATCTCAAACTCTTATAATTAGTTAGTTGCATCGGATTAAGACACATTTTAACCCCATAAACACTAACATAGCTGTTTACAGCTTCTAAGCAATGTTTTCTTGGTGTTAGCCTGTTTTGGGATAAAATGGGTATTAGTGGCTTTTAAAACTCTCCACATTCATCTCAAACTCTTATAATTAGTTAGTTGCACTGGATTAAGACACATTTTAACCCCATAAACACTAACATAACTGTTTACAGCTTCTAAGCAATGTTTTCTTGGTTTTAGCCTGTTTTGGGACAATATGGGTATAAGTGGCTTTCAAACTCTCCACATCTATCTCAAACTCTGATAATTAGTTAGTTGCATTGGATTAAGACACATTTTAACCCCATAAAAACTAACATAGCTGTTTACAGCTTCTAAGCAATGTTTTCTTGGTGTTAGCCTGTTTTGGGATAAAATGGGTATTAGTGGCTTTTAAAACTCTCCACATTCATCTCAAACTCTTATAATTAGTTAGTTGCATTGGATTAAGACACATTTTAACCCCATAAACACTAACATAACTGTTTACAGCTTCTAAGCAATGTTTTCTTGGTTTTAGCCTGTTTTGGGACAAAATGGGTATAAGTGGCTTTTAAACTCTCCACATCTATCTCAAACTCTTATAATTAGTTAGTTGCATTGGATTAAGACACATTTTAACCCCATAAAAACTAACATAGCTGTTTACAGCTTCTAAGCAATGTTTTCTTGGTGTTAGCCTGTTTTGGGATAAAATGGGTATTAGTGGCTTTTAAAACTCTCCACATTCATCTCAAACTCTTATAATTAGTTAGTTGCACTGGATTAAGACACATTTTAACCCCATAAACACTAACATAACTGTTTACAGCTTCTAAGCAATGTTTTCTTGGTTTTAGCCTGTTTTGGGACAATATGGGTATAAGTGGCTTTTAAAACTCTCCACATTCATCTCAAACTCTTATAATTAGTTAGTTGCATTGGATTAAGACACATTTTAACCCCATAAACACTAACATAACTGTTTACAGCTTCTAAGCAATGTTTTCTTGGTTTTAGCCTGTTTTGGGACAATATGGGTATAAGTGGCTTTCAAACTCTCCACATCTATCTCAAACTCTGATAATTAATTAGTTGCATTGGATTAAGACACATTTTAACCCCATAAAAACTAACCTAGCTGTTTACAGCTTCTAAGCAATGTTTTCTTGGTGTTAGCCTGTTTTGGGATAAAATGGGTATAAGTGGCTTTTAAAACTCTCCACATTCATTTCAAACTCTTATAATTAGTTAGTTACATTGGATTAAGACACATTTTAACCCCATAAACACTAACATAACTGTTTACAGCTTCTAAGCAATGTTTTCTTGGTTTTAGCCTCTATTGGGACAAAATGGGAATAAGTGGCTTTTAAACTCTCCACATCTATCTCAAACTCTTATAATTACTTAGTTGCATCGGATTAAGACACATTTTAACCCCATAAACACTAATATAGCTGTTTACAGCTTCTAAGCAATGTTTTCTTGGTTTTAGCCTGTTTTGGGACAAAATGGGTATAAGTGGCTTTTAAACTCTCCACATCTATCTCAAACTCTTATAATTAGTTAGTTGCATTGGATTAAGACACATTTTGACCCCATAAACACTAACATAGCTGTTTACAGCTTCTAAGCAATGTTTTCTTGGTTTTAGCCTGTTTTGGGACAAAATGGGTATAAGTGGCTTTTAAACTCTCCACATCTATCTCAAACTCTTATAATTAGTTAGTTGCATTGGATTAAGACACATTTTAACCCCAGAAACACTAACATAGCTGTTTACAGCTTCTAAGCAATGTTTTCTTGGTTTTAGCCTGTTTTGGGCAAAATGGGTATAAGTGGCTTTTAAACTCTCCACATCTATCTCAAAATCTTATAATTAGTTAGTTGCATTGGATTAAGACACATTTTAACCCCATGAACACTAACATAGCTGTTTACAGCTTCTAAGCAATGTTTTCTTGGTTTTAGCCTGTTTTGGGACAAAATGGGTATAAGTGGCTTTTAAACTCTCCACATCTATCTCAAACTCTGATAATTAGTTAGTTGCATTGGATTAAGACACATTTTAACCCCATAAAAACTAACATAGCTGTTTACAGCTTCTAAGCAATGTTTTTTTGGTGTTAGCCTGTTTTGGGATAAAATGGGTATAAGTGGCTTTTAAAACTCTCCACATTCATCTCAAACTCTTATAATTAGTTAGTTGCATTGGATTAAGACACATTTTAACCCCATAAACACTAACATAACTGTTTACAGCTTCTAAGCAATGTTTTCTTGGTTTTAGCCTGTTTTGGGACAAAATGGGTATAAGTGGCTTTTAAACTCTCCACATCTATCTCAAACTCTTATACTTAGTTAGTTGCATTGGATTAAGACACATTTTAACCCCATAAACACTAACATAGCTGTTTACAGCTACTAAGCAATGTTTTCTTGGTTTTAGCCTCTATTGGGACAAAATGGGAATAAGTGGCTTTTAAACTCTCCACATCTATCTCAAACTCTTATAATTAGTTAGTTGCATTGGATTAAGACACATTTTAACCCCATAAACACTAACATAGCTGTTTACAGCTTCTAAGCAATGTTTTTTTGGTTTTAGCCTGTTTTGGGACAAAATGGGTATAAGGGGCTTTTAAACTCTCCACATCTATCTCAAACTCTTATAATTAGTTAGTTGCATTGGATTAAGACACATTTTGACCCCATAAACACTAACATAGCTGTTTACAGCTTCTAAGCAATGTTTTCTTGGTTTTAGCATGTTTTGGGACAAAATGGGTATAAGTGGCTTTTAAACTCTCCACATCTATCTCAAACTCTTATAATTAGTTAGTTGCATTGGATTAAGACACATTTTAACCCCAGAAACACTAACATAGCTGTTTACAGCTTCTAAGCAATGTTTTTTTGGTTTTAGCCTGTTTTGGGACAAAATGGGTATAAGTGGCTTTTAAACTCTCCACATCTATCTCAAATTCTTATAATTAGTTAGTTGCATTGGATTAAGACACATTTTAACCCCAGAAACACTAACATAGCTGTTTACAGCTACTAAGCAATGTTTTCTTGGTTTTAGCCTCTATTGGGACAAAATGGGAATAGGTGGCTTTTAAACTCTCCACATCTATCTCAAACTCTTATAATTAGTTAGTTGCATTGGATTAAGACACATTTTAACCCCATAAACACTATCATATCTGTTTACAGCTTCTAAGCAATGTTTTTTTGGTTTTAGCCTGTTTTGGGACAAAATGGGTATAAGTGGCTTTTAAACTCTCCACATCTATCTCAAACTCTTATAATTAGTTAGTTGCATTGGATTAAGACACATTTTAACCCCAAAAACACTAACATAGCTGTTTACAGCTTCTAAGCAATGTTTTCTTGGTTTTAGCCTCTTTTGGGACAAAATGGGTATAAGTGGCTTTTAAACTCTCCACATCTATCTCAAAGTCTACTAATTAGTTAGTTGCATTGGATTAAGACACATTTTACCCCCATAAACACTAACATAGCTGTTTACAGCTACTAAGCAATGTTTTCTTGGTTTTAGCCTCTATTGGGACAAAATGGGAATAAGTGGCTTTCAAACTCTCCACATCTATCTCAAACTCTTATAATTAGTTAGTTGCATCGGATTAAGACACATTTTAACCCCATAAACACTAACATAGCTGTTTACAGCTTCTAAGCAATGTTTTCTTGGTGTTAGCCTGTTTTGGGATAAAATGGGTATTAGTGGCTTTTAAAACTCTCCACATTCATCTCAAACTCTTATAATTAGTTAGTTGCACTGGATTAAGACACATTTTAACCCCATAAACACTAACATAACTGTTTACAGCTTCTAAGCAATGTTTTCTTGGTTTTAGCCTGTTTTGGGACAATATGGGTATAAGTGGCTTTCAAACTCTCCACATCTATCTCAAACTCTGATAATTAGTTAGTTGCATTGGATTAAGACACATTTTAACCCCATAAAAACTAACATAGCTGTTTACAGCTTCTAAGCAATGTTTTCTTGGTGTTAGCCTGTTTTGGGATAAAATGGGTATTAGTGGCTTTTAAAACTCTCCACATTCATCTCAAACTCTTATAATTAGTTAGTTGCATTGGATTAAGACACATTTTAACCCCATAAACACTAACATAACTGTTTACAGCTTCTAAGCAATGTTTTCTTGGTTTTAGCCTGTTTTGGGACAAAATGGGTATAAGTGGCTTTTAAACTCTCCACATCTATCTCAAACTCTTATAATTAGTTAGTTGCATTGGATTAAGACACATTTTAACCCCATAAAAACTAACATAGCTGTTTACAGCTTCTAAGCAATGTTTTCTTGGTGTTAGCCTGTTTTGGGATAAAATGGGTATTAGTGGCTTTTAAAACTCTCCACATCTATCTCAAACTCTTATAATTAGTTAGTTGCATTGGATTAAGACACATTTTAACCCCAGAAACACTAACATAGCTGTTTACAGCTTCTAAGCAATGTTTCTTGGTTTTAGCCTGTTTTGGGACAAAATGGGTATAAGTTGGTTTTAAACTCTCCACATCTATCTCAAAATCTTATAATTAGTTAGTTGCATTGGATTAAGACACATTTTAACCCCATAAACACTAACATAGCTGTTTACAGCTTCTAAGCAATGTTTTCTTGGTTTTAGCCTGTTTTGGGACAAAATGGGTATAAGTGGCTTTTAAACTCTCCACATCTATCTCAAACTCTTATAATTAGTTAGTTGCATTGGATTAAGACACATTTTAACCCCATAAAAACTAACATAGCTGTTTACAGCTTCTAAGCAATGTTTTCTTGGTGTTAGCCTGTTTTGGGATAAAATGGGTATAAGTGGCTTTTAAAACTCTCCACATTCATCTCAAACTCTTATAATTAGTTAGTTGCATTGGATTAAGACACATTTTAACCCCATAAACACTAACATAGCTGTTTACAGCTTCTAAGCAATGTTTTCTTGGTTTTAGCCTGTTTTGGGACAAAATGGGTATAAGTGGCTTTTAAACTCTCCACATCTATCTCAAACTCTTATACTTAGTTAGTTGCATTGGATTAAGACACATTTTAACCCCATAAACACTAACATAGCTGTTTACAGCTACTAAGCAATGTTTTCTTGGTTTTAGCCTCTATTGGGACAAAATGGGAATAGGTGGCTTTTAAACTCTCCACACCTATCTCAAACTCTTATAATTAGTTAGTTGCATTGGATTAAGACACATTTTAACCCCATAAACACTAACATAGCTGTTTACAGCTTCTAAGCAATGTTTTCTTGGTTTTAGCCTGTTTTGGGACAAAATGGGTATAAGTGGCTTTTAAACTCTCCACATCTATCTCAAACTCTTATAATTAGTTAGTTGCATTGGATTAAGACACATTTTGACCCCATAAACACTAACATAGCTGTTTACAGCTTCTAAGCAATGTTTTCTTGGTTTTAGCCTATTTTGGGACAAAATGGGTATAAGTGGCTTTTAAACTCTCCACATCTATCTCAAACTCTTATAATTAGTTAGTTGCATTGGATTAAGACACATTTTAACCCCAGAAACACTAACATAGCTGTTTACAGCTTCTAAGCAATGTTTCTTGGTTTTAGCCTGTTTTGGGACAAAATGGGTATAAGTTGGTTTTAAACTCTCCACATCTATCTCAAAATCTTATAATTAGTTAGTTGCATTGGATTAAGACACATTTTAACCCCATAAACACTAACATAGCTGTTTACAGCTTCTAAGCAATGTTTTCTTGGTTTTAGCCTGTTTTGGGACAAAATGGGTATAAGTGGCTTTTAAACTCTCCACATCTATCTCAAACTCTTATAATTAGTTAGTTGCATTGGATTAAGACACATTTTAACCCCATAAAAACTAACATAGCTGTTTACAGCTTCTAAGCAATGTTTTCTTGGTGTTAGCCTGTTTTGGGATAAAATGGGTATAAGTGGCTTTTAAAACTCTCCACATTCATCTCAAACTCTTATAATTAGTTAGTTGCATTGGATTAAGACACATGTTAACCTCATAAACATTAACATAACTGTTTACAGCTTCTAAGCAATGTTTTCTTGGTTTTAGCCTGTTTTGGGACAAAATGGGTATAAGTGGCTTTTAAACTCTCCACATCTATCTCAAACTCTTATACTTAGTTAGTTGCATTGGATTAAGACACATTTTAACCCCATAAACACTAACATAGCTGTTTACAGCTACTAAGCAATGTTTTCTTGGTTTTAGCCTCTATTGGGACAAAATGGGAATAGGTGGCTTTTAAACTCTCCACACCTATCTCAAACTCTTATAATTAGTTAGTTGCATTGGATTAAGACACATTTTAACCCCATAAACACTAACATATCTGTTTACAGCTTCTAAGCAATGTTTTCTTGGTTTTAGCATGTTTTGGGACAAAATGGGTATAAGTGGCTTTTAAACTCTCCACATCTATCTCAAACTCTTATAATTAGTTAGTTGCATTGGATTAAGACACATTTTAACCCCAGAAACACTAACATAGCTGTTTACAGCTTCTAAGCAATGTTTTTTTGGTTTTAGCCTGTTTTGGGACAAAATGGGTATAAGTGGCTTTTAAACTCTCCACATCTATCTCAAACTCTTATAATTAGTTAGTTGCATTGGATTAAGACACATTTTAACCCCAGAAACACTAACATAGCTGTTTACAGCTTCTAAGCAATGTTTCTTGGTTTTAGCCTGTTTTGGGACAAAATGGGTATAAGTTGGTTTTAAACTCTCCACATCTATCTCAAAATCTTATAATTAGTTAGTTGCATTGGATTAAGACACATTTTAACCCCATAAACACTAACATAGCTGTTTACAGCTTCTAAGCAATGTTTTCTTGGTTTTAGCCTGTTTTGGGACAAAATGGGTATAAGTGGCTTTTAAACTCTCCACATCTATCTCAAACTCTTATAATTAGTTAGTTGCATTGGATTAAGACACATTTTAACCCCATAAAAACTAACATAGCTGTTTACAGCTTCTAAGCAATGTTTTCTTGGTGTTAGCCTGTTTTGGGATAAAATGGGTATAAGTGGCTTTTAAAACTCTCCACATTCATCTCAAACTCTTATAATTAGTTAGTTGCATTGGATTAAGACACATGTTAACCTCATAAACATTAACATAACTGTTTACAGCTTCTAAGCAATGTTTTCTTGGTTTTAGCCTGTTTTGGGACAAAATGGGTATAAGTGGCTTTTAAACTCTCCACATCTATCTCAAACTCTTATACTTAGTTAGTTGCATTGGATTAAGACACATTTTAACCCCATAAACACTAACATAGCTGTTTACAGCTACTAAGCAATGTTTTCTTGGTTTTAGCCTCTATTGGGACAAAATGGGAATAGGTGGCTTTTAAACTCTCCACACCTATCTCAAACTCTTATAATTAGTTAGTTGCATTGGATTAAGACACATTTTAACCCCATAAACACTAACATAGCTGTTTATAGCTTCTAAGCAATGTTTTCTTGGTTTTAGCCTGTTTTGGGACAAAATGGGTATAAGTGGCTTTTAAACTCTCCACATCTATCTCAAAATCTTATAATTAGTTAGTTGCATTGGATTAAGACACATTTTAACCCCATAAACACTAACATAGCTGTTTACAGCTTCTAAGCAATGTTTTCTTGGTTTTAGCCTGTTTTGGGACAAAATGGGTATAAGTGGCTTTTAAACTCTCCACATCTATCTCAAACTCTTATAATTAGTTAGTTGCATTGGATTAAGACACATTTTAACCCCATAAAAATTAACATAGCTGTTTATAGCTTCTAAGCAATGTTTTCTTGGTGTTAGCCTGTTTTGGGATAAAATGGGTATAAGTGGCTTTTAAAACTCTCCACATTCATCTCAAACTCTTATAATTAGTTAGTTGCATTGGATTAAGACACATTTTAACCCCATAAACACTAACATAACTGTTTACAGCTTCTAAGCAATGTTTTCTTGGTTTTAGCCTGTTTTGGGACAAAATGGGTGTAAGTGGCTTTTAAACTCTCCATATCTATCTCAAACTCTTATACTTAGTTAGTTGCATTGGATTAAGACACATTTTAACCCCATAAACACTAACATAGCTGTTTACAGCTACTAAGCAATGTTTTCTTGGTTTTAGCCTCTATTGGGACAAAATGGGAATAAGTGGCTTTTAAACTCTCCACATCTATCTCAAACTCTTATAATTAGTTAGTTGCATTGGATTAAGACACATTTTAACCCCATAAACACTAACATAGCTGTTTACAGCTTCTAAGCAATGTTTTTTTGGTTTTAGCCTGTTTTGGGACAAAATGGGTATAAGTGGCTTTTAAACTCTCCACATCTATCTCAAACTCTTATAATTAGTTAGTTGCATTGGATTAAGACACATTTTGACCCCATAAACACTAACATAGCTGTTTACAGCTTCTAAGCAATGTTTTCTTGGTTTTAGCATGTTTTGGGACAAAATGGGTATAAGTGGCTTTTAAACTCTCCACATCTATCTCAAACTCTTATAATTAGTTAGTTGCATTGGATTAAGACACATTTTAACCCCAGAAACACTAACATAGCTGTTTACAGCTTCTAAGCAATGTTTTTTTGGTTTTAGCCTGTTTTGGGACAAAATGGGTATAAGTGGCTTTTAAACTCTCCACATCTATCTCAAAATCTTATAATTAGTTAGTTGCATTGGATTAAGACACATTTTAACCCCATAAACACTAACATAGCTGTTTACAGCTTCTAAGCAATGTTTTCTTGGTTTTAGCCTGTTTTGGGACAAAATGGGTATAAGTGGCTTTTAAACTCTCCACATCTATCTCAAACTCTTAGAATTAGTTAGTTGCATTGGATTAAGACACATTTTAACCCCATAAAAACTAACATAGCTGTTTACAGCTTCTAAGCAATGTTTTCTTGGTGTTAGCCTGTTTTGGGATAAAATGGGTATAAGTGGCTTTTAAAACTCTCCACATTCATCTCAAACTCTTATAATTAGTTAGTTGCATTGGATTAAGACACATTTTAACCCCATAAACATTAACATAACTGTTTACAGCTTCTAAGCAATGTTTTCTTGGTTTTAGCCTGTTTTGGGACAAAATGGGTATAAGTGGCTTTTAAACTCTCCACATCTATCTCAAACTCTTATACTTAGTTAGTTGCATTGGATTAAGACACATTTTAACCCCATAAACACTAACATAGCTGTTTACAGCTACTAAGCAATGTTTTCTTGGTTTTAGCCTCTATTGGGACAAAATGGGAATAAGTGGCTTTTAAACTCTCCACATCTATCTCAAACTCTTATAATTAGTTAGTTGCATTTGATTAAGACACATTTTAACCCCATAAACACTAACATAGCTGTTTACAGCTTCTAAGCAATGTTTTTTAGGTTTTAGCCTGTTTTGGGACAAAATGGGTATAAGTGGCTTTTAAACTCTCCACATCTATCTCAAACTCTTATAATTAGTTAGTTGCATTGGATTAAGACACATTTTGACCCCATAAACACTAACATAGCTGTTTACAGCTTCTAAGCAATGTTTTCTTGGTTTTAGCATGTTTTGGGACAAAATGGGTATAAGTGGCTTTTAAACTCTCCACATCTATCTCAGACTCTTATAATTAGTTAGTTGCATTGGATTAAGACACATTTTAACCCCATAAACACTAACATAGCTGTTTACAGCTTCTAAGCAATGTTTTCTTGGTTTTAGCCTGTTTTGGGACAAAATGGGTATAAGTGGCTTTTAAACTCTCCACATCTATCTAAAACTCTTATAATTAGTTAGTTGCATTGGATTAACACACATTTTAACCCCATAAAAACTAACATAGCTGTTTACAGGTTCTAAGCAATGTTTTCTTGGTTTTAGCCTGTTTTGGGACAAAATGGGTATAAGTGGCTTTTAAACTCTCCACATCTATCTCAAACTCTTATAATTAGTTAGTTGCATTGGATTAAGACACATTTTAACCCCATAAAAACTAACATAGCTGTTTACAGCTTCTAAGCAATGTTTTCTTGGTGTTAGCCTGTTTTGGGATAAAATGGGTATAAGTGGCTTTTAAAACTCTCCACATTCATCTCAAACTCTTATAATTAGTTAGTTGCATTGGATTAAGACACATTTTAACCCCATAAACATTAACATAACTGTTTACAGCTTCTAAGCAATGTTTTCTTGGTTTTAGCCTGTTTTGGGACAAAATGGGTATAAGTGGCTTTTAAACTCTCCACATCTATCTCAAACTCTTATACTTAGTTAGTTGCATTGGATTAAGACACATTTTAACCCCATAAACACTAACATAGCTGTTTACAGCTACTAAGCAATGTTTTCTTGGTTTTAGCCTCTATTGGGACAAAATGGGAATAAGTGGCTTTTAAACTCTCCACATCTATCTCAAACTCTTATAATTAGTTAGTTGCATTGGATTAAGACACATTTTAACCCCATAAACACTAACATAGCTGTTTACAGCTTCTAAGCAATGTTTTTTTGGTTTTAGCCTGTTTTGGGACAAAATGGGTATAAGTGGCTTTTAAACTCTCCACATCTATCTCAAACTCTTATAATTAGTTAGTTGCATTGGATTAAGACACATTTTGACCCCATAAACACTATCATAGCTGTTTACAGCTTCTAAGCAATGTTTTCTTGGTTTTAGCATGTTTTGGGACAAAATGGGTATAAGTGGCTTTTAAACTCTCCACATCTATCTCAAACTCTTATAATTAGTTAGTTGCATTGGATTAAGACACATTTTAACCCCAGAAACACTAACATAGCTGTTTAGAGCTTCTAAGCAATGTTTTTTTGGTTTTAGCCTGTTTTGGGACAAAATGGGTATAAGTGGCTTTTAAACTCTCCACATCTATCTCAAAATCTTATAATTAGTTAGTTGCATTGGATTAAGACACATTTTAACCCCATAAACACTAACATAGCTGTTTACAGCTTCTAAGCAATGTTTTCTTGGTTTTAGCCTGTTTTGGGACAAAATGGGTATAAGTGGCTTTTAAACTCTCCACATCTATCTAAAACTCTTATAATTAGTTAGCTGCATTGGATTAAGACACATTTTGACCCCATAAACACTAACATAGCTGTTTACAGCTTCTAAGCAATGTTTTCTTGGTTTTAGCCTGTTTTGGGACAAAATGGGTATAAGTGGCTTTTAAACTCTCCACATCTATCTCAAACTCTTATAATTAGTTAGTTGCATTGGATTAAGACACATTTTGACCCCATAAACACTAACATAGCTGTTTACAGCTTCTAAGCAATGTTTTCTTGGTTTTAGCATGTTTTGGGACAAAATGGGTATAAGTGGCTTTTAAACTCTCCACATCTATCTCAAACTCTTATAATTAGTTAGTTGCATTGGATTAAGACACATTTTAACCCCATAAACACTAACATAGCTGTTTACAGCTTCTAAGCAATGTTTTCTTGGTTTTAGCCTGTGTTGGGACAAAATGGGTATAAGTGGCTTTTAAACTCTCCACATCTATCTAAAACTCTTATAATTAGTTAGTTGCATTGGATTAACACACATTTTAACCCCATAAAAACTAACATAGCTGTTTACAGGTTCTAAGCAATGTTTTCTTGGTTTTAGCCTGTTTTGGGACAAAATGGGTATAAGTGGCTTTTAAACTCTCCACATCTATCTCAAACTCTTATAATTAGTTAGTTGCATTGGATTAAGACACATTTTAACCCCATAAAAACTAACATAGCTGTTTACAGCTTCTAAGCAATGTTTTCTTGGTGTTAGCCTGTTTTGGGATAAAATGGGTATAAGTGGCTTTTAAAACTCTCCACATTCATCTCAAACTCTTATAATTAGTTAGTTGCATTGGATTAAGACACATTTTAACCCCATAAACATTAACATAACTGTTTACAGCTTCTAAGCAATGTTTTCTTGGTTTTAGCCTGTTTTGGGACAAAATGGGTATAAGTGGCTTTTAAACTCTCCACATCTATCTCAAACTCTTATACTTAGTTAGTTGCATTGGATTAAGACACATTTTAACCCCATAAACACTAACATAGCTGTTTACAGCTACTAAGCAATGTTTTCTTGGTTTTAGCCTCTATTGGGACAAAATGGGAATAAGTGGCTTTTAAACTCTCCACATCTATCTCAAACTCTTATAATTAGTTAGTTGCATTGGATTAAGACACATTTTAACCCCATAAACACTAACATAGCTGTTTACAGCTTCTAAGCAATGTTTTTTTGGTTTTAGCCTGTTTTGGGACAAAATGGGTATAAGTGGCTTTTAAACTCTCCACATCTATCTCAAACTCTTATAATTAGTTAGTTGCATTGGATTAAGACACATTTTGACCCCATAAACACTATCATAGCTGTTTACAGCTTCTAAGCAATGTTTTCTTGGTTTTAGCATGTTTTGGGACAAAATGGGTATAAGTGGCTTTTAAACTCTCCACATCTATCTCAAACTCTTATAATTAGTTAGTTGCATTGGATTAAGACACATTTTAACCCCAGAAACACTAACATAGCTGTTTAGAGCTTCTAAGCAATGTTTTTTTGGTTTTAGCCTGTTTTGGGACAAAATGGGTATAAGTGGCTTTTAAACTCTCCACATCTATCTCAAAATCTTATAATTAGTTAGTTGCATTGGATTAAGACACATTTTAACCCCATAAACACTAACATAGCTGTTTACAGCTTCTAAGCAATGTTTTCTTGGTTTTAGCCTGTTTTGGGACAAAATGGGTATAAGTGGCTTTTAAACTCTCCACATCTATCTAAAACTCTTATAATTAGTTAGCTGCATTGGATTAAGACACATTTTGACCCCATAAACACTAACATAGCTGTTTACAGCTTCTAAGCAATGTTTTCTTGGTTTTAGCCTGTTTTGGGACAAAATGGGTATAAGTGGGTTTTAAACTCTCCACATCTATCTCAAACTCTTATAATTAGTTAGTTGCATTGGGTTAAGACACATTTTAACCCCAGAAACACTAACATAGCTGTTTACAGCTACTAAGCAATGTTTTCTTGGTTTTAGCCTCTATTGGGACAAAATGGGAATAGGTGGCTTTTAAACACTCCACACCTATCTCAAACTCTTATAATTAGTTAGTTGCATTGGATTAAGACACATTTTAACCCCATAAACACTAACATAGCCGTTTACAGCTTCTAAGCAATGTTTTCTTGGTTTTAGCCTGTTTTGGGACAAAATGGGTATAAGTGGCTTTTAAACTCTCCACATCTATCTCAAACTCTTATAATTAGTTAGTTGCATTGGATTAAGACACATTTTAACCCCATAAAATTAACATAGCTGTTTACAGCTTCTAAGCAATGTTTTCTTGGTGTGAGCCTGTTTTGGGATAAAATGGGTATAAGTGGCTTTTAAAACTCTCCACATTCATCTCAAACTCTTATAATTAGTTAGTTGCATTGGATTAAGACACATTTTAACCCCATAAACACTAACATAACTGTTTACAGCTTCTAAGCAATGTTTTCTTGGTTTTAGCCTGTTTTGGGACAAAATGGGTGTAAGTGGCTTTTAAACTCTCCATATCTATCTCAAACTCTTATACTTAGTTAGTTGCATTGGATTAAGACACATTTTAACCCCATAAACACTAACATAGCTGTTTACAGCTACTAAGCAATGTTTTCTTGGTTTTAGCCTCTATTGGGACAAAATGGGAATAAGTGGCTTTTAAACTCTCCACATCTATCTCAAACTCTTATAATTAGTTAGTTGCATTGGATTAAGACACATATTAACCCCATAAACACTAACATAGCTGTTTACAGCTTCTAAGCAATGTTTTTTTGGTTTTAGCCTGTTTTGGGACAAAATGGGTATAAGTGGCTTTTAAACTCTCCACATCTATCTCAAACTCTTATAATTAGTTAGTTGCATTGGATTAAGACACATTTTGACCCCATAAACACTAACATAGCTGTTTACAGCTTCTAAGCAATGTTTTCTTGGTTTTAGCATGTTTTGGGACAAAATGGGTATAAGTGGCTTTTAAACTCTCCACATCTATCTCAAACTCTTATAATTAGTTAGTTGCAATGGATTAAGACACATTTTAACCCCAGAAACACTAACATAGCTGTTTACAGCTTCTAAGCAATGTTTTTTTGGTTTTAGCCTCTTTTGGGACAAAATGGGTATAAGTGGCTTTTAAACTCTCCACATCTATCTCAAAATCTTATAATTAGTTAGTTGCATTGGATTAAGACACATTTTAACCCCATAAACACTAACATAGCTGTTTACAGCTTCTAAGCAATGTTTTCTTGGTTTAGCCTCTATTGGGACGAAATGGGAATAAGTGGCTTTTAAACTCTCCACATCTATCTCAAACTCTTATAATTAGTTAGTTGCATTGGATTAAGACACATTTTAACCCCATAAAAACTAACATAGCTGTTTACAGCTTCTAAGCAATGTTTTCTTGGTGTTAGCCTGTTTTGGGATAAAATGGGTATAAGTGGCTTTTAAAACTCTCCACATTCATCTCAAACTCTTATAATTAGTTAGTTGCATTGGATTAAGACACATTTTAACCCCATAAACACTAACATAACTGTTTACAGCTTCTAAGCAATGTTTTCTTGGTTTTAGCCTGTTTTGGGACAAAATGGGTATAAGTGGCTTTTAAACTCTCCACATCTATCTCAAAGTCTTATAATTAGTTAGTTGCACTGGATTAAGACACATTTTAACCCCATAAACACTAACATAGCTGTTTACAGCTACTAAGCAATGTTTTCTTGGTTTTAGCCTGTTTTGGGACAAAATGGATATAAGTGGCTTTTAAACTCTCCACATCCATCTCAAACTCTTATAACTAGTCAGTTGCATTGGATTAAGACACATTTTAACCCCATGCAACTAACATAGCTATTTACAGCTTCTAAGCAATGTTTTCTTGGTTTTAGCCTGTTTTGGGACAAAATGGATATAAGTGGCTTATAAACTCTCCACATCTATCTCAAAGTCTTATAATTAGTTAGTTGCATTGGATTAAGACACATTTTAACCACATAAACACTAACATAGCCGTTTACAGCTTCTAAGCAATGTTTTCTTGGTTTTAGCCTGTTTTGGGACAAAATGGGTATAAGTGGCTTTTAAACTCTCCACATCTATCTCAAACTCTTATAATTAGTTAGTTGCATTGGATTAAGACACATTTTAACCCCATAAAAATTAACATAGCTGTTTACAGCTTCTAAGCAATGTTTTCTTGGTGTGAGCCTGTTTTGGGATAAAATGGGTATAAGTGGCTTTTAAAACTCTCCACATTCATCTCAAACTCTTATAATTAGTTAGTTGCATTGGATTAAGACACATTTTAACCCCATAAACACTAACATAACTGTTTACAGCTTCTAAGCAATGTTTTCTTGGTTTTAGCCTGTTTTGGGACAAAATGGGTGTAAGTGGCTTTTAAACTCTCCATATCTATCTCAAACTCTTATACTTAGTTAGTTGCATTGGATTAAGACACATTTTAACCCCATAAACACTAACATAGCTGTTTACAGCTACTAAGCAATGTTTTCTTGGTTTTAGCCTCTATTGGGACAAAATGGGAATAAGTGGCTTTTAAACTCTCCACATCTATCTCAAACTCTTATAATTAGTTAGTTGCATTGGATTAAGACACATATTAACCCCATAAACACTAACATAGCTGTTTACAGCTTCTAAGCAATGTTTTTTTGGTTTTAGCCTGTTTTGGGACAAAATGGGTATAAGTGGCTTTTAAACTCTCCACATCTATCTCAAACTCTTATAATTAGTTAGTTGCATTGGATTAAGACACATTTTGACCCCATAAACACTAACATAGCTGTTTACAGCTTCTAAGCAATGTTTTCTTGGTTTTAGCATGTTTTGGGACAAAATGGGTATAAGTGGCTTTTAAACTCTCCACATCTATCTCAAACTCTTATAATTAGTTAGTTGCAATGGATTAAGACACATTTTAACCCCAGAAACACTAACATAGCTGTTTACAGCTTCTAAGCAATGTTTTTTTGGTTTTAGCCTCTTTTGGGACAAAATGGGTATAAGTGGCTTTTAAACTCTCCACATCTATCTCAAAATCTTATAATTAGTTAGTTGCATTGGATTAAGACACATTTTAACCCCATAAACACTAACATAGCTGTTTACAGCTTCTAAGCAATGTTTTCTTGGTTTAGCCTCTATTGGGACGAAATGGGAATAAGTGGCTTTTAAACTCTCCACATCTATCTCAAACTCTTATAATTAGTTAGTTGCATTGGATTAAGACACATTTTAACCCCATAAAAACTAACATAGCTGTTTACAGCTTCTAAGCAATGTTTTCTTGGTGTTAGCCTGTTTTGGGATAAAATGGGTATAAGTGGCTTTTAAAACTCTCCACATTCATCTCAAACTCTTATAATTAGTTAGTTGCATTGGATTAAGACACATTTTAACCCCATAAACACTAACATAACTGTTTACAGCTTCTAAGCAATGTTTTCTTGGTTTTAGCCTGTTTTGGGACAAAATGGGTATAAGTGGCTTTTAAACTCTCCACATCTATCTCAAAGTCTTATAATTAGTTAGTTGCACTGGATTAAGACACATTTTAACCCCATAAACACTAACATAGCTGTTTACAGCTACTAAGCAATGTTTTCTTGGTTTTAGCCTGTTTTGGGACAAAATGGATATAAGTGGCTTTTAAACTCTCCACATCCATCTCAAACTCTTATAACTAGTCAGTTGCATTGGATTAAGACACATTTTAACCCCATGCAACTAACATAGCTATTTACAGCTTCTAAGCAATGTTTTCTTGGTTTTAGCCTGTTTTGGGACAAAATGGATATAAGTGGCTTATAAACTCTCCACATCTATCTCAAAGTCTTATAATTAGTTAGTTGCATTGGATTAAGACACATTTTAACCACATAAACACTAACATAGCTGTTTACAGCTTCTAAGCAATGTTTTCTTGGTGTTAGCGTGTTTTGGGACAAAATGTGTATAAGTGGCTTTTAAACTCTCCACATCTATCTCAAACTCTTATACTTAGTTAGTTGCATTGGATTAAGACACATTTTAACCCCATAAACACACACATAGCTGTTTACAGCTACTAAGAATTTTTTTCTTGCTGTTAGTTTGTTTTGGGACAAAATGGGTATAAGTGGCTTTTAAACACTCCACATTTATCTCAAACTCTTATAATTAGTTAGTTGCATTGGATTAAGACACATTTTAACCCCAGAAACACTAACATAGCTGTTTACAGCTTCTAAGCAATGTTTTCTTGGTTTTAACCTGTTTTGGGACAAAATGGGTATAAGTGGCTTTTAAACTCTCCACATCTATCTCAAACTCTTATAATTAGTTAGTTGCATTGGATTAAGACATATTTTAACCCCATAAACACTAACATAGCTGTTTACAGAGTCTAAGCAATGTTTTCTTGGTTTTAGCCTGTTTTGGGACAAAATGGATATAAGTGGCTTATAAACTCTCCACATCTATCTCAAAGTCTTATAATTAGTTAGTTGCACTGGATTAAGACACATTTTAACCCCATAAACACTAACATAGCTGTTTACAGCTACTAAGCAATGTTTTTTTGGTTTTAGCCTCTTTTGGGACAAAATGGGTATAAGTGGCTTTTAAACTCTCCACATCTATCTCAAAATCTTATAATTAGTTAGTTGCATTGGATTAAGACACATTTTAACCCCATAAACACTAACATAGCTGTTTACAGCTTCTAAGCAATGTTTTCTTGGTTTTAGCCTGTTTTGGGACAAAATGGGTATAAGTGGCTTTTAAACTCTCCACATCTATCTCAAACTCTTATAATTAGTTAGTTGCATTGGATTAAGACACATTTTGACCCCATAAACACTAACATAGCTGTTTACAGCTTCTAAGCAATGTTTTCTTGGTTTTAGCATGTTTTGGGACAAAATGGGTATAAGTGGCTTTTAAACTCTCCACATCTATCTCAAACTCTTATAATTAGTTAGTTGCAATGGATTAAGACACATTTTAACCCCAGAAACACTAACATAGCTGTTTACAGCTTCTAAGCAATGTTTTTTTGGTTTTAGCCTCTTTTGGGACAAAATGGGTATAAGTGGCTTTTAAACTCTCCACATCTATCTCAAAATCTTATAATTAGTTAGTTGCATTGGATTAAGACACATTTTAACCCCATAAACACTAACATAGCTGTTTACAGCTTCTAAGCAATGTTTTCTTGGTTTAGCCTCTATTGGGACGAAATGGGAATAAGTGGCTTTTAAACTCTCCACATCTATCTCAAACTCTTATAATTAGTTAGTTGCATTGGATTAAGACACATTTTAACCCCATAAAAACTAACATAGCTGTTTACAGCTTCTAAGCAATGTTTTCTTGGTGTTAGCCTGTTTTGGGATAAAATGGGTATAAGTGGCTTTTAAAACTCTCCACATTCATCTCAAACTCTTATAATTAGTTAGTTGCATTGGATTAAGACACATTTTAACCCCATAAACACTAACATAACTGTTTACAGCTTCTAAGCAATGTTTTCTTGGTTTTAGCCTGTTTTGGGACAAAATGGGTATAAGTGGCTTTTAAACTCTCCACATCTATCTCAAAGTCTTATAATTAGTTAGTTGCACTGGATTAAGACACATTTTAACCCCATAAACACTAACATAGCTGTTTACAGCTACTAAGCAATGTTTTCTTGGTTTTAGCCTGTTTTGGGACAAAATGGATATAAGTGGCTTTTAAACTCTCCACATCCATCTCAAACTCTTATAACTAGTCAGTTGCATTGGATTAAGACACATTTTAACCCCATGCAACTAACATAGCTATTTACAGCTTCTAAGCAATGTTTTCTTGGTTTTAGCCTGTTTTGGGACAAAATGGATATAAGTGGCTTATAAACTCTCCACATCTATCTCAAAGTCTTATAATTAGTTAGTTGCATTGGATTAAGACACATTTTAACCACATAAACACTAACATAGCTGTTTACAGCTTCTAAGCAATGTTTTCTTGGTGTTAGCGTGTTTTGGGACAAAATGTGTATAAGTGGCTTTTAAACTCTCCACATCTATCTCAAACTCTTATACTTAGTTAGTTGCATTGGATTAAGACACATTTTAACCCCATAAACACACACATAGCTGTTTACAGCTACTAAGAATTTTTTTCTTGCTGTTAGTTTGTTTTGGGACAAAATGGGTATAAGTGGCTTTTAAACACTCCACATTTATCTCAAACTCTTATAATTAGTTAGTTGCATTGGATTAAGACACATTTTAACCCCAGAAACACTAACATAGCTGTTTACAGCTTCTAAGCAATGTTTTCTTGGTTTTAACCTGTTTTGGGACAAAATGGGTATAAGTGGCTTTTAAACTCTCCACATCTATCTCAAACTCTTATAATTAGTTAGTTGCATTGGATTAAGACATATTTTAACCCCATAAACACTAACATAGCTGTTTACAGAGTCTAAGCAATGTTTTCTTGGTTTTAGCCTGTTTTGGGACAAAATGGGTATAAGTGGCTTTTAAACTCTCCACATCTATCTCAAACTCTTATACTTAGTTAGTTGCATTGGATTAAGACACATTTTAACCCCATAAACACAAACATAACTGTTTACAGCTACTAAGCAATTTTTTCTTGCTGTTAGTTTGTTTTGGGACAAAATGGGTATAAGTGGCTTTTAAACTCTCCACATCTATCTCAAACTCTTATAATTAGTTAGTTGCATTGGATTAAGACACATTTTAACCCCATAAAAACTAACATAGCTGTTTACAGCTTCTAAGCAATGTTTTCTTGGTGTTAGCCTGTTTTGGGATAAAATGGGTATAAGTGGCTTTTAAAACTCTCCACATTCATCTCAAACTCTTATAATTAGTTAGTTGCATTGGATTAAGACACATTTTAACCCCATAAACACTAACATAACTGTTTACAGCTTCTAAGCAATGTTTTTTTGGTTTTACCTTTTTTGGGACAAAATGGGTATAAGTGGCTTTTAAACTCTCCACATCTATCTCAAACTCTTATAATTAGTTAGTTGCATTGGATTAAGACACATTTTAACACCATAAACACTAACATAGCTGTTTACAGCTTCTAAGCAATGTTTTCTTGGTTTTACCCTGTTTTGGGACAAAATGGGTATAAGTGGCTTTTAAACTCTCCACATTCATCTCAAACTCTTATAATTAGTTAGTTGCATTGGATTAAGACACATTTTAACCCCATAAACACTAACATAACTGTTTACAGCTTCTAAGCAATGTTTTCTTGGTTTTAGCCTGTTTTGGGACAAAATGGGTATAAGTGGCTTTTAAACTCTCCACATCTATCTCAAACTCTTATACTTAGTTAGTTGCATTGGATTAAAACACATTTTAACCCCATAAACACTAACATAGCTGTTTACAGCTACTAAGCGATGTTTTCTTGGTTTTAGCCTCTATTGGGACAAAATGGGAATAAGTGGCTTTTAAACTCTCCACATCTATCTCAAACTCTTATAATTAGTTAGTTGCATTGGATTAAGACACATTTTAACCCCATAAACACTAACATAGCTGTTTACAGCTTCTAAGCAATGTTTTTTAGGTTTTAGCCTGTTTTGGGACAAAATGGGTATAAGTGGCTTTTAAACTCTCCACATCTATCTCAAACTCTTATAATTAGTTAGTTGCATTGGATTAAGACACATTTTGACCCCATAAACACTAACATAGCTGTTTACAGCTTCTAAGCAATGTTTTCTTGGTTTTAGCATGTTTTGGGACAAAATGGGTATAAGTGGCTTTTAAACTCTCCACATCTATCTCAAACTCTTATAATTAGTTAGTTGCATTGGATTAAGACACATTTTAACCCCAGAAACACTAACATAGCTGTTTACAGCTTCTAAGCAATGTTTTTTTGGTTTTAGCCTGTTTTGGGACAAAATGGGTATAAGTGGCTTTTAAACTCTCCACATCTATCTCAAAATCTTATAATTAGTTAGTTGCATTGGATTAAGACACATTTTAACCCCATAAACACTAACATAGCTGTTTACAGCTTCTAAGCAATGTTTTCTTGGTTTTAGCCTGTTTTGGGACAAAATGGGTATAAGTGGCTTTTAAACTCTCCACATCTATCTAAAACTCTTATAATTAGTTAGTTGCATTGGATTAACACACATTTTAACCCCATAAAAACTAACATAGCTGTTTACAGGTTCTAAGCAATGTTTTCTTGGTTTTAGCCTGTTTTGGGACAAAATGGGTATAAGTGGCTTTTAAACTCTCCACATCTATCTCAAACTCTTATAATTAGTTAGTTGCATTGGATTAAGACACATTTTAACCCCATAAAAACTAACATAGCTGTTTACAGCTTCTAAGCAATGTTTTCTTGGTGTTAGCCTGTTTTGGGATAAAATGGGTATAAGTGGCTTTTAAAACTCTCCACATTCATCTCAAACTCTTATAATTAGTTAGTTGCATTGGATTAAGACACATTTTAACCCCATAAACATTAACATAACTGTTTACAGCTTCTAAGCAATGTTTTCTTGGTTTTAGCCTGTTTTGGGACAAAATGGGTATAAGTGGCTTTTAAACTCTCCACATCTATCTCAAACTCTTATACTTAGTTAGTTGCATTGGATTAAGACACATTTTAACCCCATAAACACTAACATAGCTGTTTACAGCTACTAAGCAATGTTTTCTTGGTTTTAGCCTCTATTGGGACAAAATGGGAATAAGTGGCTTTTAAACTCTCCACATCTATCTCAAACTCTTATAATTAGTTAGTTGCATTGGATTAAGACACATTTTAACCCCATAAACACTAACATAGCTGTTTACAGCTTCTAAGCAATGTTTTTTTGGTTTTAGCCTGTTTTGGGACAAAATGGGTATAAGTGGCTTTTAAACTCTCCACATCTATCTCAAACTCTTATAATTAGTTAGTTGCATTGGATTAAGACACATTTTGACCCCATAAACACTATCATAGCTGTTTACAGCTTCTAAGCAATGTTTTCTTGGTTTTAGCATGTTTTGGGACAAAATGGGTATAAGTGGCTTTTAAACTCTCCACATCTATCTCAAACTCTTATAATTAGTTAGTTGCATTGGATTAAGACACATTTTAACCCCAGAAACACTAACATAGCTGTTTAGAGCTTCTAAGCAATGTTTTTTTGGTTTTAGCCTGTTTTGGGACAAAATGGGTATAAGTGGCTTTTAAACTCTCCACATCTATCTCAAAATCTTATAATTAGTTAGTTGCATTGGATTAAGACACATTTTGACCCCATAAACACTAACATAGCTGTTTACAGCTTCTAAGCAATGTTTTCTTGGTTTTAGCCTGTTTTGGGACAAAATGGGTATAAGTGGCTTTTAAACTCTCCACATCTATCTCAAACTCTTATAATTAGTTAGTTGCATTGGGTTAAGACACATTTTAACCCCAGAAACACTAACATAGCTGTTTATAGCTTCTAAGCAATGTTTTCTTGGTTTTAGCCTGTTTTGGGACAAAATGGGTATAAGTGGCTTTTAAACTCTCCACATCTATCTCAAAATCTTATAATTAGTTAGTTGCATTGGATTAAGACACATTTTAACCCCATAAACACTAACATAGCTGTTTACAGCTTCTAAGCAATGTTTTCTTGGTTTTAGCCTGTTTTGGGACAAAATGGGTATAAGTAGCTTTTAAACTCTCCACATCTATCTCAAACTCTTATAATTAGTTAGTTGCATTGGATTAAGACACATTTTAACCCCATAAAAATTAACATAGCTGTTTACAGCTTCTAAGCAATGTTTTCTTGGTGTTAGCCTGTTTTGGGATAAAATGGGTATAAGTGGCTTTTAAAACTCTCCACATTCATCTCAAACTCTTATAATTAGTTAGTTGCATTGGATTAAGACACATTTTAACCCCATAAACACTAACATAACTGTTTACAGCTTCTAAGCAATGTTTTCTTGGTTTTAGCCTGTTTTGGGACAAAATGGGTGTAAGTGGCTTTTAAACTCTCCATATCTATCTCAAACTCTTATACTTAGTTAGTTGCATTGGATTAAGACACATTTTAACCCCATAAACACTAACATAGCTGTTTACAGCTACTACGCAATGTTTTCTTGGTTTTAGCCTCTATTGGGACAAAATGGGAATAAGTGGCTTTTAAACTCTCCACATCTATCTCAAACTCTTATAATTAGTTAGTTGCATTGGATTAAGACACATTTTAACCCCATAAACACTAACATAGCTGTTTACAGCTTCTAAGCAATGTTTTTTTGGTTTTAGCCTGTTTTGGGACAAAATGGGTATAAGTGGCTTTTAAACTCTCCACATCTATCTCAAACTCTTATAATTAGTTAGTTGCATTGGATTAAGACACATTTTGACCCCATAAACACTAACATAGCTGTTTACAGCTTCTAAGCAATGTTTTCTTGGTTTTAGCATGTTTTGGGACAAAATGGGTATAAGTGGCTTTTAAACTCTCCACATCTATCTCAAACTCTTATAATTAGTTAGTTGCAATGGATTAAGACACATTTTAACCCCAGAAACACTAACATAGCTGTTTACAGCTTCTAAGCAATGTTTTTTTGGTTTTAGCCTCTTTTGGGACAAAATGGGTATAAGTGGCTTTTAAACTCTCCACATCTATCTCAAAATCTTATAATTAGTTAGTTGCATTGGATTAAGACACATTTTAACCCCATAAACACTAACATAGCTGTTTACAGCTTCTAAGCAATGTTTTCTTGGTTTAGCCTCTATTGGGACGAAATGGGAATAAGTGGCTTTTAAACTCTCCACATCGATCTCAAACTCTTATAATTAGTTAGTTGCATTGGATTAAGACACATTTTAACCCCATAATAACTAACATAGCTGTTTACAGCTTCTAAGCAATGTTTTCTTGGTGTTAGCCTGTTTTGGGATAAAATGGGTATAAGTGGCTTTTAAAACTCTCCACATTCATCTCAAACTCTTATAATTAGTTAGTTGCATTGGATTAAGACACATTTTAACCCCATAAACACTAACATAACTGTTTACAGCTTCTAAGCAATGTTTTCTTGGTTTTAGCCTGTTTTGGGACAAAATGGGTATAAGTGGCTTTTAAACTCTCCACATCTATCTCAAAGTCTTATAATTAGTTAGTTGCACTGGATTAAGACACATTTTAACCCCATAAACACTAACATAGCTGTTTACAGCTACTAAGCAATGTTTTCTTGGTTTTAGCCTGTTTTGGGACAAAATGGATATAAGTGGCTTTTAAACTCTCCACATCCATCTCAAACTCTTATAACTAGTCAGTTGCATTGGATTAAGACACATTTTAACCCCATGCAACTAACATAGCTATTTACAGCTTCTAAGCAATGTTTTCTTGGTTTTAGCCTGTTTTGGGACAAAATGGGAATAAGTGGCTTTTAAACTCTCCACATCTATCTCAAAACCTTTTAATTAGTTAGTTGCATTGGATTAAGACACATTTTGACCCCAGAAACACTAACATAGCTGTTTACAGCTTCTAAGCAATGTTTTTTTGGTTTTAGCCTGTTTTGGGACAAAATGGGTATAAGTGGCTTTTAAACTCTCCACATCTATCTCAAAATCTTATAATTAGTTAGTTGCATTGGATTAAGACACATTTTAACCCCATTAACACTAACATAGCTGTTTACAGCTTCTAAGCAATGTTTTCTTGGTTTTAGCCTGTTTTGGGACAAAATGGGTATAAGTGGCTTTTAATCTCTCCACATCTATCTCAAACTCTTATAATTAGTTAGTTGCATTGGATTAAGACATATTTTAACCCCATAAACACTAACATAGCTGTTTACAGAGTCTAAGCAATGTTTTTTTGCTTTTAGCCTGTTTTGGGACAAAATGGGTATAAGTGGCTTTTAAACTCTCCACATCTATCTCAAACTCTTATAATTAGTTAGTTGCATTGGATTAAGACACATTTTAACCCCATAAAAACTAACATAGCTGTTTACAGCTTCTAAGCAATGTTTTCTTGGTGTTAGCCTGTTTTGGGATAAAATGGGTATAAGTGGCTTTTAAAACTCTCCACATTCATCTCAAACTCTTATAATTAGTTAGTTGCATTGGATTAAGACACATTTTAACCCCATAAACACTAACATAACTGTTTACAGCTTCTAAGCAATGTTTTCTTGGTTTTAGCCTGTTTTGGGACAAAATGGGTATAAGTGGCTTTTAAACTCTCCACATCTATCTCAAACTCTTATAATTAGTTAGTTGCATTGGATTAAGACACATTTTAACACCATAAACACAAACATAGCTGTTTACAGCTTCTAAGCAATGTTTTCTTGGTTTTACCCTGTTTTGGGACAAAATGGGTATAAGTGGCTTTTAAACTCTCCACATCTATCTTAAACTCTTATAATTAGTTAGTTGCATTGGATTAAGACACATTTTAACCCCATAAAAACTAACATAGCTGTTTACAGCTTCTAAGCAATGTTTTCTTGGTTTTAGCCTGTTTTGGGACAAAATGGGTATAAGTGGCTTTTAAACTCTCCACACCTATCTCAAACTCTTATAATTAGTTAGTTGCATTGGAGTGAGACACATTTTAACCCCATAAACACTACCATAGCTGTTTACAGCTTCTAAGCAATGTTTTCTTGGTTTTAGCCTGTTTTGGGACAAAATGGGTAAAGTGGCTTTTAAACTCTCCACATCTATCTCAAACTCTTATAATTAGTTAGTTGCATTGGATTAAGACACATTTTAACCCCATAAACACTAACATAGCTGTTTAGTGCTTCTACGCAATGTTTTCTTGGTTTTAGCCTGTTTTGGGACAAAATAGGTATAAGTGGCTTTTAAACTCTCCACATCTATCTCAAAGTCTTATAATTAGTTAGTTGCACTGGATTAAGACACATTTTAACCCCATAAACACTAACATAGCTGTTTACAGCTACTAAGCAATGTTTTCTTGGTTTTAGCCTGTTTTGGGACAAAATGGATATAAGTGGCTTTTAGACTCTCCACATCCATCTCAAACTCTTATAACTAGTCAGTTGCATTGGATTAAGACACATTTTAACCCCAGAAACACTAACATAGCTATTTACAGCTTTTAAGCAATGTTTTCTTGGTTTTAGCCTGTTTTGGGACAAAATGGATATAAGTGGCTTATAAACTCTCCACATCTATCTCAAAGTCTTATAATTAGTTAGTTGCATTGGATTAAGTCACATTTTAACCACATAAACACTAACATAGCTGTTTACAGCTTCTAAGCAATGTTTTCTTGGTGTTAGCCTGTTTTGGGACAAAATGTGTATAAGTGGCTTTTAAACTCTCCACATCTATCTCAAACTCTTATACTTAGTTAGTTGCATTGGATTAAGACACATTTTAACCCCATAAACACAAACATAGCTGTTTACAGCTACTAAGCAATTTTTTCTTGCTGTTAGTTTGTTTTGGGACAAAATGGGTATAAGTGGCTTTTAAACTCTCCAAATCTATCTCAAACTCTTATAATTAGTTAGTTGCATTGGATTAAGACACATTTTAACCCCAGAAACACTAACATAGCTGTTTACAGCTTCTAAGCAATGTTTTCTTGGTTTTAGCCTGTTTTGGGACAAAATGGGTATAAGTGGCTTTTAAACTCTCCACATCTATCTCAAAGTCTTATAATTAGTTAGTTGCATTGGATTAAGACATATTTTAACCCCATAAACACTAACATAGCTGTTTACAGAGTCTAAGCAATGTTTTCTTGGTTTTAGCCTGTTTTGGGACAAAATGGGTATAAGTGGCTTTTAAACTCTCCACATCTATCTCAAACTCTTATACTTAGTTAGTTGCATTGGATTAAGACACATTTTAACCCCATAAACACATACATAGCTGTTTACAGCTACTAAGCAATTTTTTCTTGGTTTTAGCGTGTTTTGGGACAAAATGGGTATAAGTGGCTTTTAAACTCTCCACATCTATCTCAAATTCTTATAATTAGTTAGTTGCATTGGATTAAGACACATTTTAACCCCATAAACACTAACATAGCTGTTTACAGCTTCTAAGCAATGTTTTCTTGGTTTTAGCCTGTTTTGGGACAAAATGGGTATAAGTGGCTTTTAAACTCTCCACATCTATCTCAAACTCTTATAATTAGTTAGTTGCATTGGATTAAGACACATTTTAACCCCATAAACACTAACATAGCTGTTTACAGCTACTAAGCAATGTTTTCTTGGTTTTAGCCTGTTTTGGGACAAAATGGGAATAAGTGGCTTTTAAACTCTCCACATCTATCTCAAAACCTTATAATTAGTTAGTTGCATTGGATTAAGACACATTTTAACCCCATAAACACAAACATAGCTGTTTACAGCTACTAAGCAATTTTTTCTTGCTGTTAGTTTGTTTTGGGACAAAATGGGTATAAGTGGCTTTTAAACACTCCACATCTATCTCAAACTCTTATACTTAGTTAGTTGCATTGGATTAAGACACATTTTAACCCCATAATCACTAACATGGCTGTTTACAACTACTAAGCAATGTTTTCTTGGTTTTAGCCTCTATTGGGACAAAATGGGAACAAGTGGCTTTTAAACTCTCCACATCTATCTCAAACTCTTATACTTAGTTAGTTGCATTGGATTAAGACACATTTTAACCCCATAAACACAAACATAGCTGTTTACAGCTACTAAGCAATTTTTTCTTGCTGTTAGTTCGTTTTGGGACAAAATGGGTATAAGTGGCTTTTAAACTCTCCACATCTATCTCAAACTCTTCTAATTAGTTAGTTGCATTGGATTAAGACACATTTTAACCCCAGAAACACTAACATAGCTGTTTACAGCTATTAAGCAATGTTTTCTTGGTTTTAGCCTGTTTTGGGACAAAATTGGTATAAGTGGCTTTTAAACTCTCCACATCTATCTCAAACTCTTATAATTAGTTAGTTGCATTGGATTAAGACACATTTTAACCCCATAAAAACTAACATAGCTGTTTACAGCTTCTAAGCAATGTTTTCTTGGTTTTAGCCTGTTTTGGGACAAAATGGGTATAAGTGGCTTTTAAACTCTCCACATCTATCTCAAACTCTTATAATTAGTTAGTTGCATTGGATTGAGACACATTTTAACCCCATAAACACTAACATAGTTGTTTACAGCTTCTAAGCAATGTTTTCTTGGTTTTAGCCTGTTTTGGGACAAAATGGGAATAAGTGGCTTTTAAACTCTCCACATCTATCTCAAAACCTTATAATTAGTTAGTTGCATTGGATTAAGACACATTTTAACCCCATAAACACTAACATAGCTGTTTACAGCTTCTAAGCAATGTTTTCTTGGTTTTAGCCTGTTTTGGGACAAAATGGGTATAAGTGGCTTTTAAACTCTCCACATCTATCTCAAACTCTTATAATTAGTTAGTTGCATTGGATGAAGACACATTTTAACCCCATAAACACAAACATAGCTGTTTACAGCTACTAAGCAATTTTTTCTTGCTGTTAGTTTGTTTTGGGACAAAATGGGTATAAGTGGCTTTTAAACACTCCAAATCTATCTCAAACTCTTATACTTAGTTAGTTGCATTGGATTAAGACACATTTTAACCCCATAAACACTAACATGGCTGTTTACAACTACTAAGCAATGTTTTCTTGGTTTTATCCTCTATTGGGACAAAATGGGAATAAGTGGCTTTTAAACTCTCCACATCTATCTCAAACTCTTATACTTAGTTAGTTGCATTGGATTAAGACACATTTTAACCCCATAAACACAAACATAGCTGTTTACAGCTACTAAGCAATTTTTTCTTGCTGTTAGTTCGTTTTGGGACAAAATGGGTATAAGTGGCTTTTAAACTCTCCACATCTATCTCAAACTCTTATAATTAGTTAGTTGCATTGGATTAAGACACATTTTAACCCCAGAAACACTAACATAGCTGTTTACAGCTATTAAGCAATGTTTTCTTGGTTTTAGCCTGTTTTGGGACAAAATGGGTATAAGTGGCTTTTAAACTCTCCACATCTATCTCAAACTCTTATAATTAGTTAGTTGCATTGGATTAAGACACATTTTAACCCCATAAAAACTAACATAGCTGCTTACAGCTTCTAAGCAATGTTTTCTTGGTTTTAGCCTGTTTTGGGACAAAATGGGAATAAGTGGCTTTTTAAACTCTCCACATCTATCTCAAAATCTTATAATTAGTTAGTTGCATTGGATTAAGACACATTTTAACCCCATAAACACTAACATAGCTGTTTACAGCTTCTAAGCAATGTTTTCTTGGTTTTAGCCTGTTTTGGGACAAAATGGGTATAAGTGGCTTTTAAACTCTCCACATCTATCTCAAACTCTTATAATTAGTTAGTTGCATTGGATTAAGACACATTTTAACCCCAGAAACACTAACATAGCTGTTTACAGCTATTAAGCAATGTTTTCTTGGTTTTAGCCTGTTTTGGGACAAAATGGGTATAAGTGGCTTTTAAACTCTCCACATCTATCTCAAACTCTTATAATTAGTTAGTTGCATTGGATTAAGACACATTTTAACCCCATAAAAACTAACATAGCTGTTTACAGCTTCTAAGCAATGTTTTTTTGGTTTTAGCCTGTTTTGGGACAAAATGGGTATAAGTGGCTTTTAAACACTCCACATCTATCTCAAACTCTTATACTTAGTTAGTTGCATTGGATTAAGACACATTTTAACCCCATAAACACTAACATGGCTGTTTACAACTACTAAGCAATGTTTTCTTGGTTTTAGCCTCTATTGGGACAAAATGGGAATAAGTGGCTTTTAAACTCTCCACATCTATCTCAAACTCTTATAATTAGTTAGTTGCATTGGATTAAGACACATTTTAACCCCATAAAAACTAACATAGCTGTTTACAGCTTCTAAGCAATGTTTTCTTGGTTTTAGCCTGTTTTGGGACAAAATGGGTATAAGTGGCTTTTAAACACTCCACATCTATCTCAAACTCTTATACTTAGTTAGTTGCATTGGATTAAGACACATTTTAACCCCATAAACACTAACATGGCTGTTTAAAACTACTAAGCAATGTTTTCTTGGTTTTAGCCTCTATTGGGACAAAATGGGAATAAGTGGCTTTTAAACTCTCCACATCTATCTCAAACTCTTATACTTAGTTAGTTGCATTGGATTAAGACACATTTTAACCCCATAAACACAAACATAGCTGTTTACAGCTACTAAGCAATTTTTTCTTGCTGTTATTTCGTTTTGGGACAAAATGGGTATAAGTGGCTTTTAAACTCTCCACATCTATCTCAAACTCTTATAATTAGTTAGTTGCATTGGATTAAGACACATTTTAACCCCAGAAACACTAACATAGCTGTTTACAGCTATTAAGCAATGTTTTCTTGGTTTTAGCCTGTTTTGGGACAAAATGGGTATAAGTGGCTTTTAAACTCTCCACATCTATCTCAAACTCTTATAATTAGTTAGTTGCATTGGATTAAGACACATTTTAACCCCATAAAAACTAACATAGCTGTTTACAGCTTCTAAGCAATGTTTTCTTGGTTTTAGCCTGTTTTGGGACAAAATGGGTATAAGTGGCTTTTAAACACTCCACATCTATCTCAAACTCTTATACTTAGTTAGTTGCATTGGATTAAGACACATTTTAACCCCATAAACACTAACATGGCTGTTTACAACTACTAAGCAATGTTTTCTTGGTTTTAGCCTCTATTGGGACAAAATGGGAATAAGTGGCTTTTAAACTCTCCACATCTATCTCAAACTCTTATACTTAGTTAGTTGCATTGGATTAAGACACATTTTAACCCCATAAACACAAACATAGCTGTTTACAGCTACTAAGCAATTTTTTCTTGCTGTTAGTTTGTTTTGGGACAAAATGGGTATAAGTGGCTTTTAAACTCTCCACATCTATCTCAAACTCTTATAATTAGTTAGTTGCATTGGATTAAGACACATTTTAACCCCAGAAACACTAACATAGCTGTTTACAGCTATTAAGCAATGTTTTCTTGGTTTTAGCCTGTTTTGGGACAAAATGGGTATAAGTGGCTTTTAAACTCTCCACATCTATCTCAAACTCTTATAATTAGTTAGTTGCATTGGATTAAGACACATTTTAACCCCATAAAAACTAACATAGCTGTTTACAGCTTCTAAGCAATGTTTTCTTGGTTTTAGCCTGTTTTGGGACAAAATGGGTATAAGTGGCTTTTAAACTCTCCACATCTATCTCAAACTCTTATAATTAGTTAGTTGCATTGGATTGAGACACATTTTAACCCCATAAACACTAACATAGCTGTTTACAGCTTCTAAGCAATGTTTTCTTGGTGTTAGCCTGTTTTGGGACAAAATGTGTATAGGTGGCTTTTAAACTCTCCACATCTATCTCAAACTCTTATACTTAGTTAGTTGCATTGGATTAAGACACATTTTAACCCCATAAACACAAACATAGCTGTTTACAGCTACTAAGCAATTTTTTCTTACTGTTAGTTTGTTTTGAGACAAAATGGGCATAAGTGGCTTTTAAACCCTCCACATCTATCTCAAACTCTTATAATTAGTTAGTTGCATTGGATTAAGACACATTTTAACCCCATAAACACTAACATAGCTGTTTACAGCTTCTAAGCAATGTTTTCTTGGTTTTAGCCTGTTTTGGGACAAAATGGGTATAAGTGGCTTTTAAACTCTCCACATCTATATCAAACTCTTATAATTAGTTAGTTGCATTGGATTAAGACATATTTTAACCCCATAAACACTAACATATCTGTTTACAGAGTCTAAGCAATGTTTTCTTGGTTTTAGCCTGTTTTGGGACAAAATGGGTATAAGTGGCTTTTAAACTCTCCACATCTATCTCAAACTCTTATACTTAGTTAGTTGCATTGGATTAAGACACATTTTAACCCCATAAACACAAACATAGCCGTTTACAGCTACTAAGCAATTTTTTCTTGCTGTTAGTTTGTTTTGGGACAAAATGGGTATAAGTGGCTTTTAAACTCTCCACATCTATCTCAAACTCTTATAATTAGTTAGTTGCGTTGGATTAAGACACATTTTAACCCCATAAACACTAACATAGCTGTTTACAGCTTCTAAGCAATGTTTTCTTGGTTTTAGCCTGTTTTGGGACAAAATGGGTATAAGTGGCTTTTAAACTCTCCACATCTATCTCAAACTCTTATAATTAGTTAGTTGCATTGGATTAAGACACATTTTAACCCCATAAACACAAACATAGCTGTTTACAGCTACTAAGCAATTTTTTCTTGCTGTTAGTTTGTTTTGGGACAAAATGGGTATAAGTGGCTTTTAAACACTCCAAATCTATCTCAAACTCTTATACTTAGTTAGTTGCATTGGATTAAGACACATTTTAACCCCATAAACACTAACATGGCTGTTTACAACTACTAAGCAATGTTTTCTTGGTTTTATCCTCTATTGGGACAAAATGGGAATAAGTGGCTTTTAAACTCTCCACATCTATCTCAAACTCTTATACTTAGTTAGTTGCATTGGATTAAGACACATTTTAACCCCATAAACACAAACATAGCTGTTTACAGCTACTAAGCAATTTTTTCTTGCTGTTAGTTCGTTTTGGGACAAAATGGGTATAAGTGGCTTTTAAACTCTCCACATCTATCTCAAACTCTTATAATTAGTTAGTTGCATTGGATTAAGACACATTTTAACCCCAGAAACACTAACATAGCTGTTTACAGCTATTAAGCAATGTTTTCTTGGTTTTAGCCTGTTTTGGGACAAAATGGGTATAAGTGGCTTTTAAACTCTCCACATCTATCTCAAACTCTTATAATTAGTTAGTTGCATTGGATTAAGACACATTTTAACCCCATAAAAACTAACATAGCTGCTTACAGCTTCTAAGCAATGTTTTCTTGGTTTTAGCCTGTTTTGGGACAAAATGGGAATAAGTGGCTTTTTAAACTCTCCACATCTATCTCAAAATCTTATAATTAGTTAGTTGCATTGGATTAAGACACATTTTAACCCCATAAACACTAACATAGCTGTTTACAGCTTCTAAGCAATGTTTTCTTGGTTTTAGCCTGTTTTGGGACAAAATGGGTATAAGTGGCTTTTAAACTCTCCACATCTATCTCAAACTCTTATAATTAGTTAGTTGCATTGGATTAAGACACATTTTAACCCCAGAAACACTAACATAGCTGTTTACAGCTATTAAGCAATGTTTTCTTGGTTTTAGCCTGTTTTGGGACAAAATGGGTATAAGTGGCTTTTAAACTCTCCACATCTATCTCAAACTCTTATAATTAGTTAGTTGCATTGGATTAAGACACATTTTAACCCCATAAAAACTAACATAGCTGTTTACAGCTTCTAAGCAATGTTTTTTTGGTTTTAGCCTGTTTTGGGACAAAATGGGTATAAGTGGCTTTTAAACACTCCACATCTATCTCAAACTCTTATACTTAGTTAGTTGCATTGGATTAAGACACATTTTAACCCCATAAACACTAACATGGCTGTTTACAACTACTAAGCAATGTTTTCTTGGTTTTAGCCTCTATTGGGACAAAATGGGAATAAGTGGCTTTTAAACTCTCCACATCTATCTCAAACTCTTATAATTAGTTAGTTGCATTGGATTAAGACACATTTTAACCCCATAAAAACTAACATAGCTGTTTACAGCTTCTAAGCAATGTTTTCTTGGTTTTAGCCTGTTTTGGGACAAAATGGGTATAAGTGGCTTTTAAACACTCCACATCTATCTCAAACTCTTATACTTAGTTAGTTGCATTGGATTAAGACACATTTTAACCCCATAAACACTAACATGGCTGTTTACAACTACTAAGCAATGTTTTCTTGGTTTTAGCCTCTATTGGGACAAAATGGGAATAAGTGGCTTTTAAACTCTCCACATCTATCTCAAACTCTTATACTTAGTTAGTTGCATTGGATTAAGACACATTTTAACCCCATAAACACAAACATAGCTGTTTACAGCTACTAAGCAATTTTTTCTTGCTGTTAGTTCGTTTTGGGAAAAAATGGGTATAAGTGGCTTTTAAACTCTCCACATCTATCTCAAACTCTTATAATTAGTTAGTTGCATTGGATTAAGACACATTTTAACCCCAGAAACACTAACATAGCTGTTTACAGCTATTAAGCAATGTTTTCTTGGTTTTAGCCTGTTTTGGGACAAAATGGGTATAAGTGGCTTTTAAACTCTCCACATCTATCTCAAACTCTTATAATTAGTTAGTTGCATTGGATTAAGACACATTTTAACCCCATAAAAACTAACATAGCTGTTTACAGCTTCTAAGCAATGTTTTCTTGGTTTTAGCCTGTTTTGGGACAAAATGGGTATAAGTGGCTTTTAAACACTCCACATCTATCTCAAACTCTTATACTTAGTTAGTTGCATTGGATTAAGACACATTTTAACCCCATAAACACTAACATGGCTGTTTACAACTACTAAGCAATGTTTTCTTGGTTTTAGCCTCTATTGGGACAAAATGGGAATAAGTGGCTTTTAAACTCTCCACATCTATCTCAAACTCTTATAATTAGTTAGTTGCATTGGATTAAGACACATTTTAACCCCATAAACACTAACATAGCTGTTTACAGCTTCTAAGCAATGTTTTCTTGGTTTTAGCCTGTTTTGGGACAAAATGGGTATAAGTGGCTTTTAAACTCTCCACATCTATCTCAAACTCTTATAATTAGTTAGTTGCATTGGATTAAGACACATTTTAACCCCATAAAAACTAACATAGCTGCTTACAGCTTCTAAGCAATGTTTTCTTGGTTTTAGCCTGTTTTGGGACAAAATGGGTATAAGTGGCTTTTAAACTCTCCACATCTATCTCAAACTCTTATAATTAGTTAGTTGCATTGGATTGAGACACATTTTAACCCCATAAACACTAACATAGCTGTTTACAGCTTCTAAGCAATGTTTTCTTGGTTTTAGCCTGTTTTGGGACAAAATGGGAATAAGTGGCATTTAAACTCTCCACATCTATCTCAAAACCTTATAATTAGTTAGTTGCATTGGATTAAGACACATTTTAACCCCATCAACACTAACATAGCTGTTTACAGCTTCTAAGCAATGTTTTCTTGGTTTTAGCCTGTTTTGGGACAAAATGGGTATAAGTGGCTTTTAAACTCTCCACATCTATCTCAAACTCTTATAATTAGTTTGTTGCATTGGATTAAGACACATTTTAACCCCATAAACACAAACATAGCTGTTTACAACTACTAAGCAATTTTTTCTTGCTGTTAGTTTGTTTTGGGACAAAATGGGTATAAGTGGCTTTTAAACACTCCACATCTATCTCAAACTCTTATACTTAGTTAGTTGCATTGGATTAAGACACATTTTAACCCCATAAACACTAACATGGCTGTTTAAAACTACTAAGCAATGTTTTCTTGGTTTTAGCCTCTATTGGGACAAAATGGGAATAAGTGGCTTTTAAACTCTCCACATCTATCTCAAACTCTTATACTTAGTTAGTTGCATTGGATTAAGACACATTTTAACCCCATAAACACAAACATAGCTGTTTACAGCTACTAAGCAATGTTTTCTTGGTTTTAGCCTCTATTGGGACAAAATGGGAATAAGTGGCTTTTAAACTCTCCACATCTGTCTCAAACTCTTATAATTAGTTAGTTGCATTGGATTAAGACACATTTTAACCCCATAAACACTAACATAGCTGTTTACAGCTTCTAAGCAATGTTTTCTTGGTTTTAGCCTGTTTTGGGACAAAATGGGTATACGTGGCTTTTAAACTCTCCACATCTATCTCAAACTCTTATAATTAGTTAGTTGCATTGGATTAAGACACATTTTAACCCCAGAAACACTAACATAGCTGTTTACAGCTATTAAGCAATGTTTTCTTGGTTTTAGCCTGTTTTGGGACAAAATGGGTATAAGTGGCTTTTAAACTCTCCACATCTATCTCAAACTCTTATAATTAGTTAGTTGCATTGGATTAAGACACATTTTAACCCCATAAAAACTAACATAGCTGTTTACAGCTTCTAAGCAATGTTTTCTTGGTTTTAGCCTGTTTTGGGACAAAATGGGTATAAGTGGCTTTTAAACACTCCACATCTATCTCAAACTCTTATACTTAGTTAGTTGCATTGGATTAAGACACATTTTAACCCCATAAACACTAACATGGCTGTTTACAACTACTAAGCAATGTTTTCTTGGTTTTAGCCTCTATTGGGACAAAATGGGAATAAGTGGCTTTTAAACTCTCCACATCTATCTCAAACTCTTATAATTAGTTAGTTGCATTGGATTAAGACACATTTTAACCCCATAAACACTAACATAGCTGTTTACAGCTTCTAAGCAATGTTTTCTTGGTTTTAGCCTGTTTTGGGACAAAATGGGTATAAGTGGCTTTTAAACTCTCCACATCTATCTCAAACTCTTATAATTAGTTAGTTGCATTGGATTAAGACACATTTTAACCCCATAAACACAAACATAGCTGTTTACAGCTACTAAGCAATTTTTTCTTGCTGTTAGTTTGTTTTGGGACAAAATGGGTATAAGTGGCTTTTAAACACTCCACATCTATCTCAAACTCTTATACTTAGTTAGTTGCATTGGATTAAGACACATTTTAACCCCATAAACACTAACATGGCTGTTTAAAACTACTAAGCAATGTTTTCTTGGTTTTAGCCTCTATTGGGACAAAATGGGAATAAGTGGCTTTTAAACTCTCCACATCTATCTCAAACTCTTATACTTAGTTAGTTGCATTGGATTAAGACACATTTTAACCCCATAAACACAAACATAGCTGTTTACAGCTACTAAGCAATTTTTTCTTGCTGTTAGTTCGTTTTGGGACAAAATGGGTATAAGTGGCTTTTAAACTCTCCACATCTATCTCAAACTCTTATAATTAGTTAGTTGCATTGGATTAAGACACATTTTAACCCCAGAAACACTAACATAGCTGTTTACAGCTATTAAGCAATGTTTTCTTGGTTTTAGCCTGTTTTGGGACAAAATGGGTATAAGTGGCTTTTAAACTCTCCACATCTATCTCAAACTCTTATAATTAGTTAGTTGCATTGGATTAAGACACATTTTAACCCCATAAAAACTAACATAGCTGTTTACAGCTTCTAAGCAATGTTTTCTTGGTTTTAGCCTGTTTTGGGACAAAATGGGTATAAGTGGCTTTTAAACACTCCACATCTATCTCAAACTCTTATACTTAGTTAGTTGCATTGGATTAAGACACATTTTAACCCCATAAACACTAACATGGCTGTTTACAACTACTAAGCAATGTTTTCTTGGTTTTAGCCTCTATTGGGACAAAATGGGAATAAGTGGCTTTTAAACTCTCCACATCTATCTCAAACTCTTATAATTAGTTAGTTGCATTGGATTAAGACACATTTTAACCCCATAAAAACTAACATAGCTGTTTACAGCTTCTAAGCAATGTTTTCTTGGTTTTAGCCTGTTTTGGGACAAAATGGGTATAAGTGGCTTTTAAACACTCCACATCTATCTCAAACTCTTATACTTAGTTAGTTGCATTGGATTAAGACACATTTTAACCCCATAAACACTAACATGGCTGTTTAAAACTACTAAGCAATGTTTTCTTGGTTTTAGCCTCTATTGGGACAAAATGGGAATAAGTGGCTTTTAAACTCTCCACATCTATCTCAAACTCTTATACTTAGTTAGTTGCATTGGATTAAGACACATTTTAACCCCATAAACACAAACATAGCTGTTTACAGCTACTAAGCAATTTTTTCTTGCTGTTAGTTCGTTTTGGGACAAAATGGGTATAAGTGGCTTTTAAACTCTCCACATCTATCTCAAACTCTTATAATTAGTTAGTTGCATTGGATTAAGACACATTTTAACCCCAGAAACACTAACATAGCTGTTTACAGCTATTAAGCAATGTTTTCTTGGTTTTAGCCTGTTTTGGGACAAAATGGGTATAAGTGGCTTTTAAACTCTCCACATCTATCTCAAACTCTTATAATTAGTTAGTTGCATTGGATTAAGACACATTTTAACCCCATAAAAACTAACATAGCTGTTTACAGCTTCTAAGCAATGTTTTCTTGGTTTTAGCCTGTTTTGGGACAAAATGGGTATAAGTGGCTTTTAAACACTCCACATCTATCTCAAACTCTTATACTTAGTTAGTTGCATTGGATTAAGACACATTTTAACCCCATAAACACTAACATGGCTGTTTACAACTACTAAGCAATGTTTTCTTTGTTTTAGCCTCTATTGGGACAAAATGGGAATAAGTGGCTTTTAAACTCTCCACATCTATCTCAAACTCTTATAATTAGTTAGTTGCATTGGATTAAGACACATTTTAACCCCATAAAAACTAACATAGCTGTTTACAGCTTCTAAGCAATGTTTTCTTGGTTTTAGCCTGTTTTGGGACAAAATGGGTATAAGTGGCTTTTAAACACTCCACATCTATCTCAAACTCTTATACTTAGTTAGTTGCATTGGATTAAGACACATTTTAACCCCATAAACACTAACATGGCTGTTTAAAACTACTAAGCAATGTTTTCTTGGTTTTAGCCTCTATTGGGACAAAATGGGAATAAGTGGCTTTTAAACTCTCCACATCTATCTCAAACTCTTATACTTAGTTAGTTGCATTGGATTAAGACACATTTTAACCCCATAAACACAAACATAGCTGTTTACAGCTACTAAGCAATTTTTTCTTGCTGTTAGTTCGTTTTGGGACAAAATGGGTATAAGTGGCTTTTAAACTCTCCACATCTATCTCAAACTCTTATAATTAGTTAGTTGCATTGGATTAAGACACATTTTAACCCCAGAAACACTAACATAGCTGTTTACAGCTATTAAGCAATGTTTTCTTGGTTTTAGCCTGTTTTGGGACAAAATGGGTATAAGTGGCTTTTAAACTCTCCACATCTATCTCAAACTCTTATAATTAGTTAGTTGCATTGGATTAAGACACATTTTAACCCCATAAAAACTAACATAGCTGTTTACAGCTTCTAAGCAATGTTTTCTTGGTTTTAGCCTGTTTTGGGACAAAATGGGTATAAGTGGCTTTTAAACACTCCACATCTATCTCAAACTCTTATACTTAGTTAGTTGCATTGGATTAAGACACATTTTAACCCCATAAACACTAACATGGCTGTTTACAACTACTAAGCAATGTTTTCTTGGTTTTAGCCTCTATTGGGACAAAATGGGAATAAGTGGCTTTTAAACCCTCCACATCTATCTCAAACTCTTATAATTAGTTAGTTGCATTGGATTAAGACACATTTTAACCCCATAAACACTAACATAGCTGTTTACAGCTTCTAAGCAATGTTTTCTTGGTTTTAGCCTGTTTTGGGACAAAATGGGTATAAGTGGCTTTTAAACTCTCCACATCTATATCAAACTCTTATAATTAGTTAGTTGCATTGGATTAAGACATATTTTAACCCCATAAACACTAACATATCTGTTTACAGAGTCTAAGCAATGTTTTCTTGGTTTTAGCCTGTTTTGGGACAAAATGGGTATAAGTGGCTTTTAAACTCTCCACATCTATCTCAAACTCTTATACTTAGTTAGTTGCATTGGATTAAGACACATTTTAACCCCATAAACACAAACATAGCCGTTTACAGCTACTAAGCAATTTTTTCTTGCTGTTAGTTTGTTTTGGGACAAAATGGGTATAAGTGGCTTTTAAACTCTCCACATCTATCTCAAACTCTTATAATTAGTTAGTTGCGTTGGATTAAGACACATTTTAACCCCATAAACACTAACATAGCTGTTTACAGCTTCTAAGCAATGTTTTCTTGGTTTTAGCCTGTTTTGGGACAAAATGGGTATAAGTGGCTTTTAAACTCTCCACATCTATCTCAAACTCTTATAATTAGTTAGTTGCATTGGATTAAGACACATTTTATCCCCATAAACACTAACATAGCTGTTTACAGCTACTAAGCAATGTTTTCTTGGTTTTAGCCTCTATTGGGACAAAATGGGAATAAGTGGCTTTTAAACTCTCCACATCTATCTCAAACTCTTATAATTAGTTAGTTGCATTGGATTAAGACACATTTTAACCCCATAAAAACTAACATAGCTGTTTACAGCTTCTAAGCAATGTTTTCTTGGTTTTAGCCTGTTTTGGGACAAAATGGGTATAAGTGGCTTTTAAACACTCCACATCTATCTCAAACTCTTATACTTAGTTAGTTGCATTGGATTAAGACACATTTTAACCCCATAAACACTAACATGGCTGTTTAAAACTACTAAGCAATGTTTTCTTGGTTTTAGCCTCTATTGGGACAAAATGGGAATAAGTGGCTTTTAAACTCTCCACATCTATCTCAAACTCTTATACTTAGTTAGTTGCATTGGATTAAGACACATTTTAACCCCATAAACACAAACATAGCTGTTTACAGCTACTAAGCAATTTTTTCTTGCTGTTAGTTCGTTTTGGGACAAAATGGGTATAAGTGGCTTTTAAACTCTCCACATCTATCTCAAACTCTTATAATTAGTTAGTTGCATTGGATTAAGACACATTTTAACCCCAGAAACACTAACATAGCTGTTTACAGCTATTAAGCAATGTTTTCTTGGTTTTAGCCTGTTTTGGGACAAAATGGGTATAAGTGGCTTTTAAACTCTCCACATCTATCTCAAACTCTTATAATTAGTTAGTTGCATTGGATTAAGACACATTTTAACCCCATAAAAACTAACATAGCTGTTTACAGCTTCTAAGCAATGTTTTCTTGGTTTTAGCCTGTTTTGGGACAAAATGGGTATAAGTGGCTTTTAAACACTCCACATCTATCTCAAACTCTTATACTTAGTTAGTTGCATTGGATTAAGACACATTTTAACCCCATAAACACTAACATGGCTGTTTACAACTACTAAGCAATGTTTTCTTGGTTTTAGCCTCTATTGGGACAAAATGGGAATAAGTGGCTTTTAAACCCTCCACATCTATCTCAAACTCTTATAATTAGTTAGTTGCATTGGATTAAGACACATTTTAACCCCATAAACACTAACATAGCTGTTTACAGCTTCTAAGCAATGTTTTCTTGGTTTTAGCCTGTTTTGGGACAAAATGGGTATAAGTGGCTTTTAAACTCTCCACATCTATATCAAACTCTTATAATTAGTTAGTTGCATTGGATTAAGACATATTTTAACCCCATAAACACTAACATATCTGTTTACAGAGTCTAAGCAATGTTTTCTTGGTTTTAGCCTGTTTTGGGACAAAATGGGTATAAGTGGCTTTTAAACTCTCCACATCTATCTCAAACTCTTATACTTAGTTAGTTGCATTGGATTAAGACACATTTTAACCCCATAAACACAAACATAGCCGTTTACAGCTACTAAGCAATTTTTTCTTGCTGTTAGTTTATTTTGGGACAAAATGGGTATAAGTGGCTTTTAAACTCTCCACATCTATCTCAAACTCTTATAATTAGTTAGTTGCGTTGGATTAAGACACATTTTAACCCCATAAACACTAACATAGCTGTTTACAGCTTCTAAGCAATGTTTTCTTGGTTTTAGCCTGTTTTGGGACAAAATGGGTATAAGTGGCTTTTAAACTCTCCACATCTATCTCAAACTCTTATAATTAGTTAGTTGCATTGGATTAAGACACATTTTATCCCCATAAACACTAACAGAGCTGTTTACAGCTACTAAGCAATGTTTTCTTGGTTTTAGCCTGTTTTGGGACAAAATGGGAATAAGTGGCTTTTAAACTCTCCACATCTATCTCAAAACCTTATAATTAGTTAGTTGCATTGGATTAAGACACATTTTAACCCCATAAACACTAACATAGCTGTTTACAGCTTCTAAGCAATGTTTTCTTGGTTTTAGCCTGTTTTGGGACAAAATGGGTATAAGTGGCTTTTAAACTCTTCACATCTATCTCAAACTCTTATAATTAGTTAGTTGCATTGGATTAAGACACATTTTAACCCCATAAACACAAACATAGCTGTTTACAGCTACTAAGCAATTTTTTCTTGCTGTTAGTTTGTTTTGGGACAAAATGGGTATAAGTGGCTTTTAAACACTCCACATCTATCTCAAACTCTTATACTTAGTTAGTTGCATTGGATCAAGACACATTTTAACCCCATAAACACTAACATGGCTGTTTACAACTACTAAGCAATGTTTTCTTGGTTTTAGCCTCTATTGGGACAAAATGGGAATAAGTGGCTTTTAAACTCTCCACATCTATCTCAAACTCTTATACTTAGTTAGTTGCATTGGATTAAGACACATTTTAACCCCATAAACACAAACATAGCTGTTTACAGCTACTAAGCAATTTTTTCTTGCTGTTAGTTTGTTTTGGGACAAAATGGGTATAAGTGGCTTTTAAACTCTCCACATCTATCTCAAACTCTTATAATTAGTTAGTTGCATTGGATTAAGACACATTTTAACCCCAGAAACACTAACATAGCTGTTTACAGCTATTAAGCAATGTTTTCTTGGTTTTAGCCTGTTTTGGGACAAAATGGGTATAAGTGGCTTTTAAACTCTCCACATCTATCTCAAACTCTTATAATTAGTTAGTTGCATTGGGTTAAGACACATTTTAACCCCATAAAAACTAACATAGCTGTTTACAGCTTCTAAGCAATGTTTTCTTGGTTTTAGCCTCTTTTGGGACAAAATGGGTATAAGTGGCTTTTAAACTCTCCACATCTATCTCAAACTCTTATACTTAGTTAGTTGCATTGGATTAAGACACATTTTAACCCCATAAACACAAACATAGCTGTTTACAGCTACTAAGCAATTTTTTCTTGCTGTTAGTTTGTTTTGGGACAAAATGGGTATAAGTGGCTTTTAAACTCTCCACATCTATCTCAAACTCTTATAATTAGTTAGTTGCATTGGATTAAGACACATTTTAACCCCATAAACACTAACATAGCTGTTTACAGCTTCTAAGCAATGTTTTCTTGGTTTAAGCCTGTTTTGGGACAAAATGGGTATAAGTGGCTTTTTAAACTCTCCACATCTATCTCAAACTCTTATAATTAGTTAGTTGCATTGGATTAAGACACATTTTAACCCCATAAACACTAACATAGCTGTTTACAGCTACTAAACAATGTTTTCTTGGTTTTAGCCTGTTTTGGGACAAAATGGGAATAAGTGGCTTTTTAAACTCTCCACATCTATCTCAAAACCTTATAATTAGTTAGTTGCATTGGATTAAGACACATTTTAACCCCATAAACACTAACATAGCTGTTTACAGCTTCTAAGCAATGTTTTCTTGGTTTTAGCCTGTTTTGGGACAAAATGGGTATAAGTGGCTTTTAAACTCTCCACATCTATCTCAAACTCTTATAATTAGTTAGTTGCATTGGATTAAGATACATTTTAACCCCATAAACACAAACATAGCTGTTTACAGCTACTAAGCAATTTTTTCTTGCTGTTAGTTTGTTTTGGGACAAAATGGGTATAAGTGGCTTTTAAACACTCCACATCTATCTCAAACTCTTATACTTAGTTAGTTGCATTGGATTAAGACACATTTTAACCCCATAAACACTAACATGGCTGTTTACAACTACTAAGCAATGTTTTCTTGGTTTTAGCCTCTATTGGGACAAAATGGGAATAAGTGGCTTTTAAACTCTCCACATCTATCTCAAACTCTTATACTTAGTTAGTTGCATTGGATTAAGACACATTTTAACCCCATAAACACAAACATAGCTGTTTACAGCTACTAAGCAATTTTTTCTTGCTGTTAGTTTGTTTTGGGACAAAATGGGTATAAGTGGCTTTTAAACTCTCCACATCTATCTCAAACTCTTATAATTAGTTAGTTGCATTGGATTAAGACACATTTTAACCCCAGAAACACTAACATAGCTGTTTACAGCTATTAAGCAATGTTTTCTTGGTTTTAGCCTGTTTTGGGACAAAATGGGTATAAGTGGCTTTTAAACTCTCCACATCTATCTCAAACTCTTATAATTAGTTAGTTGCATTGGATTAAGACACATTTTAACCCCATAAAAACTAACATAGCTGTTTACAGCTTCTAAGCAATGTTCTTGGTTTTAACCTTTTTTGGGACAAAATGGGTATAAGTGGCTTTTAAACTCTCCACATCTATCTCAAACTCTTATACTTAGTTAGTTGCATTGGATTAAGACACATTTTAACCCCATAAACACTAACATAGCTGTTTACAGCTACTAAACAATGTTTTCTTGGTTTTAGCCTGTTTTGGGACAAAATGGGAATAAGTGGCTTTTTAAACTCTCCACATCTATCTCAAAACCTTATAATTAGTTAGTTGCATTGGATTAAGACACATTTTAACCCCATAAACACTAACATAGCTGTTTACAGCTTCTAAGCAATGTTTTCTTGGTTTTAGCCTGTTTTGGGACAAAATGGGTATAAGTGGCTTTTAAACTCTCCACATCTATCTCAAACTCTTATAATTAGTTAGTTGCATTGGATTAAGATACATTTTAACCCCATAAACACAAACATAGCTGTTTACAGCTACTAAGCAATTTTTTCTTGCTGTTAGTTTGTTTTGGGACAAAATGGGTATAAGTGGCTTTTAAACACTCCACATCTATCTCAAACTCTTATACTTAGTTAGTTGCATTGGATTAAGACACATTTTAACCCCATAAACACTAACATGGCTGTTTACAACTACTAAGCAATGTTTTCTTGGTTTTAGCCTCTATTGGGACAAAATGGGAATAAGTGGCTTTTAAACTCTCCACATCTATCTCAAACTCTTATACTTAGTTAGTTGCATTGGATTAAGACACATTTTAACCCCATAAACACAAACATAGCTGTTTACAGCTACTAAGCAATTTTTTCTTGCTGTTAGTTTGTTTTGGGACAAAATGGGTATAAGTGGCTTTTAAACTCTCCACATCTATCTCAAACTCTTATAATTAGTTAGTTGCATTGGATTAAGACACATTTTAACCCCAGAAACACTAACATAGCTGTTTACAGCTATTAAGCAATGTTTTCTTGGTTTTAGCCTGTTTTGGGACAAAATGGGTATAAGTGGCTTTTAAACTCTCCACATCTATCTCAAACTCTTATAATTAGTTAGTTGCATTGGATTAAGACACATTTTAACCCCATAAAAACTAACATAGCTGTTTACAGCTTCTAAGCAATGTTTTCTTGGTTTTAGCCTGTTTTGGGACAAAATATGTATAAGTGGCTTTTAAACTCTCCACATCTATCTCAAACTCTTATAATTAGTTAGTTGCATTGGATTGAGACACATTTTAACCCCATAAACACTAACATAGCTGTTTACAGCTTCTAAGCAATGTTTTCTTGGTTTTAGCCTGTTTTGGGACAAAATGGGTATAAGTGTCTTTTAAACTCTCCACATCTATCTCAAACTCTTATAATTAGTTAGTTGCATTGGATTAAGACACATTTTAACCCCATAAACACTAACATAGCTGTTTAGTGCTTCTAAGCAATGTTTTCTTGGTTTTAGCCTGTTTTGGGACAAAATAGGTATAAGTGGCTCTTAAACTCTCCACATCTATCTCAAGGTCTTATAATTAGTTAGTTGCATTGGATTAAGACACATTTTATTCCCATAAACACTAACATAGCTGTTTACAGCTACTAAGCAATGTTTTCTTGGTTTTAGCCTGTTTTGGGACAAAATGGATATAAGTGGCTTTTAAACTCTCCACATCCATCTCAAACTCTTATAATTAGTCAGTTGCATTGGATTAAGACACATTTTAACCCCAGAAACACTAACATAGCTATTTACAGCTTCTAAGCAATGTTTTCTTGGTTTTGGCCTGTTTTGGGACAAAATGGATATAAGTGGCTTATAAACTCTCCACATCTATCTCAAAGTCTTATAATTAGTTAGTTGCATTGGATTAAGACACATTTTAACCACATAAACACTAACATAGCTGTTTACAGCTTCTAAGCAATGTTTTCTTGGTGTTAGCCTGTTTTGGGACAAAATGTGTATAAGTGGCTTTTAAACTCTCCACATCTATCTCAAACTCTTATACTTAGTTAGTTGCATTGGATTAAGACACATTTTAACCCCATAAACACAAACATAGCTGTTTACAGCTACTAAGCAATTTTTTCTTGCTGTTAGTTTGTTTTGGGACAAAATGGGTATAAGTGGCTTTTAAACACTCCACATCTATCTCAAACTCTTATAATTAGTTAGTTGCATTGGATTAAGACACATTTTAACCCCAGAAACACTAACATAGCTGTTTACAGCTTCTAAGCAATGTTTTCTTGGTTTTAGCCTGTTTTGGGACAAAATGGGTATAAGTGGCTTTTAAACTCTCCACATCTATCTCAAACTCTTATAATTAGTTAGTTGCATTGGATTAAGACATATTTTAACCCCATAAACACTAAGATAGCTGTTTACAGAGTCTAAGCAATGTTTTCTTGGTTTTAGCCTGTTTTGGGACAAAATGGGTATAAGTGGCTTTTAAACTCTCCACATCTATCTCAAACTCTTATACTTAGTTAGTTGCATTGGATTAAGACACATTTTAACCCCATAAACACAAACATAGCTGTTTACAGCTACTAAGCAATTTTTTCTTGCTGTTAGTTTGTTTTGGGACAAAACGGGTATAAGTGGCTTTTAAACTCTCCACATCTATCTCAAACTCTTATAATTAGTTAGTTGCATTGGATTAAGACACATTTTAACCCCATAAACACTAACATAGCTGTTTACTGAAACGACCGACCCTTTTTTTTTATATAATAAATAAATAATATATATATATATATATATAAATAAACTACAGCTAGTGGTCCCATACCCACTAGCCTCCTAACCACATTCACAAACAACAGCGGAATAACATAAATCAATATCCAATCGTAGACCAATAATAACCAATAACATTCCAATATTATAGCAAGGGCAATATTCCAATACCAAACAACAAGAAACATGGAACCAGCAACCTAGCAATGTTTCTAATGACTCAACTCTAGCAACCTAACAATGCTAGATAACATCCAATCGAGCCCCTAGAACATCCTCCTCTTCATCGCCTTGATTCCACGATCACACTTTGCCTTTACCTGCACCACAAACACAAATTGAGATGCATGAGTATTTGATAAACACTCAGTGAGGCAATCCTCCCATCTACTGGGCTATACACACAAGCAACAATGATTCCAAAGTTCCAAAACAAGCAACAACAAACACACAAACCAGGAAATCAAACATCGTCTCGCTGGAAGGGAGGTGTCGATCGACACCAGCCAAGTGTCGACCGACACTGGCTCAATGGTGTCGACCGACACTACCCCACAGTGTCGATCGATGCCCAATTTGCTGGTGTCGACCGACACCAAGTGGTATCGATCGACACTCCCTCTGCAACTGCGATCCGCGCGAAGTCGAGAGTCGAATCTCGCTCCCAAATCTCCTCCAAATCGTCCAATACTCAAAACCCAAGCCTTATACCTCCATAGGAACCTGTAACAACCAATCCCCAGCAAGAAAAACACACAAACAAGCAACAACAAGCAAGAAAAAGGGAATCAAAGGCTTAGATTAGCCATGGTCATGTACTCACCTTCTAAAATGAAAATTAACCGTTAACTATCACATCCCTCCGGTGAAAAGCTATTCCTAGGCGTCACGAAGCTTCCCACAAAATTTCAGCACGATCGGATCTCAGATGAAACCGCAATCGATCCCAAAACTCCCACTGGTCTCAATCCGCGACTGAGAAGAAACGTCCCACAAAACTGCCGATATCTCCTAGAATATTAACCCAAATTCACTTCTGTAAAAAGGAGAGTGTACGAAAATCTCTTAGCTACAACCCTACCAAAACTCAATACCTTTCAAAACGATTTGAGTATACAGATCTTCCTTCTCCCAAACCCTGACGATTCTGTTCCTTTTTGCTTTGAACACCAAAATCAAGTTTACTCTTCCTTCTCCTCTTTCTCTTTGTTTTCAGCGGCTAGGCAACAACAAAACACGACCTAGGTCATTCTCCCAGTTAAATATCACGGTTTAATGGTTTTCCCTAAACCAAACCGGTCCAAATCGATTAAAAACTCAATCTGGTCGAACCAGAAAAACAGTGGTGTCGACCGACACCCCCTTGGTGTCGATCGACACCCTCACCCAAAACACTCAAACTGGTTTGCGGGTGTTACATTTACAGTTACTAAGCAATGTTTTCTTGGTTTTAGCCTGTTTTGGGACAAAATGGGAATAAGTGGCTTTTAAACTCTCCACATCTATCTCAAAACCTTATAATTAGTTAGTTGCATTGGATTAAGACACATTTTAACCCCATAAACACTAACATAGCTGTTTACAGCTTCTAAGCAATGTTTTCTTGGTTTTAGCCTGTTTTGGGACAAAATGGGTATAAGTGGCTTTTAAACTTTCCACATCTATCTCAAACTCTTAAAATTAGTTAGTTGCATTGGATTAAGACACATTTTAACCCCATAAAAACTAACATAGCTGTTTACAGCTTCTAAGCAATGTTTTCTTGGTGTTAGCCTGTTTTGGGATAAAATTGGTATAAGTGGCTTTTAAAACTCTCCACATTCATCTCAAACTCTTATAATTAGTTAGTTGCATTGGATTAAGACACATTTTAACCCCATAAACACTAACATAACTGTTTACAGCTTCTAAGCAATGTTTTCTTGGTTTTAGCCTGTTTTGGGACAAAATGGGTATAAGTGGCTTTTAAACTCTCCACATCTATCTCAAACTCTTATACTTAGTTAGTTGCATTGGATTAAGACACATTTTAACCCCATAAACACTAACATGGCTGTTTACAACTACTAAGCAATGTTTTCTTGGTTTTAGCCTCTATTGGGACAAAATGGGAAAAAGTGGCTTTTAAACTCTCCACATCTATCTCAAACTCTTATAATTAGTTAGTTGCATTGGATTAAGACTCATTTTAACCCCATAAACACTAACATAGCTATTTACAGCTTCTAAGCAATGTTTTCTTGGTTTTAGCCTATTTTGGGACAAAATGGGAATAAGTGGCTTTTAAACCCTCCACATCTATCTCAAAGTCTTATAATTAGTTAGTTGCATTGGATTAAGACACATTTTAACCCCATTAACACTAACATAGCTGTTTTCAGCTTCTAAGCAATGTTTTCTTGGTTTTAGCCTGTTTTGGCACAAAATGGGTATAAGTGACTTTTAAACTCTCCACATCTATCTCAAACTCTTATAATTAGTTAGTTGCATTGGATTAAGACACATTTTAACCCCATAAAAACAAACATAGCTGTTTACAGCTTCTAAGCAACGTTTTCTTGGTGTTAGCCTATTTTGGGATAAAATGGGTATAAGTGGCTTTTAAACTCTCCACATTCATCTCAAACTCTTATAATTAGTTAGTTGCATTGGATTAAGACACATTTTAACCCCACAAACACTAACATAGCTGTTTACAGCTTCTAAGCAATGTTTTCTTGGTTTTAGCCTGTTTTGGGACAAAATGGGTATAAGTGGCTTTTAAACTCTCCACATCTATCTCAAACTCTTATACTTAGTTAGTTGCATTGGATTAAGACACATTTTAACCCCATAAACACTAACATAGCTGTTTACAGCTACTAAGCAATGTTTTCTTGGTTTTAGCCTCTATTGAGACAAAATGGGAATAAGTGGCTTTCAAACTCTCCACATCTATCTCAAACTCTTATAATTAGTTAGTTGCATTGGATTAAGACACATTTTAACCCCATAAACACTAACATAGCTGTTTACAGCTTCTAAGCAATGTTTTCTTGGTTTTAGCCTGTTTTGGGACAAAATGGGTATAAGTGGCTTTTAAACTCTCCACATCTATCTCAAACTCTTATAATTAGTTAGTTGCATTGGATTAAGACACATTTTAACCCCATAAACACTAACATGGCTGTTTACAACTACTAAGCAATGTTTTCTTGGTTTTAGCCTGTTTTGGGACAAAATGGGTATAAGTGGCTTTTAAACTCTCCACATCTATCTCAATACCTTATAATTAGTTAGCTGCATTGGATTAAGACACATTTTAACCCCATAAACACTAACATAGCTGTTTACAGCTTCTAAGCAATGTTTTCTTGGTTTTAGCCTGTTTTGGGACAAAATGGGTATAAGTGGCTTTTAAACTCTCCACATCTATCTCAAACTCTTATAATTAGTTAGTTGCATTGGATTAGGACACATTTTAACCCCATAAACACTAACATAGCTGTTTACAGCTACTAAGCAATGTTTTCTTGCTGTTAGTTTGTTTTGGGACAAAATGGGAATAAGTGGCTTTTAAACACTCCACATCTATCTCATACTCTTATAATTAGTTAGTTGCATTGGATTAAGACACATTTTAACCCCAGAAACACTAACATAGCTGTTTACAGCTTCTAAGCAATGTTTTCTTGGTTTTAGCCTGTTTTGGGACAAAATGGGTATAAGTGGCTTTTAAACTCTCCACATCTATCTCAAAACCTTATAATTAGTTAGTTGCATTGGATTAAGACACATTTTAACCCCATAAACACTAACATAGCTGTTTACAGCTTCTAAGCAATGTTTTCTTGGTTTTAGCCTGTTTTGGGACAAAATGGGTATAAGTGGCTTTTAAACTCTCCACATCTATCTCAAACTCTTATAATTAGTTAGTTGCATTGGATTAAGACACATTTTAACCCCATAAAAACTAACATAGCTGTTTACAGCTTCTAAGCAATGTTTTCTCTGTGTTAGCCTGTTTTGGGATAAAATTGGTATAAGTGGCTTTTAAAACTCTCCACATTCATCTCAAACTCTTATAATTAGTTAGTTGCATTGGATTAAGACACATTTTAACCCCATAAACACTAACATAACGGTTTACAGCTTCTAAGCAATGTTTTCTTGGTTTTAACCTGTTTTGGGACAAAATGGGTATAAGTGGCTTTTAAACTCTCCACATCTATCTCAAACTCTTATACTTAGTTAGTTGCATTGGATTAAGACACATTTTAACCCCATAAACACTAACATGGCTGTTTACAACTACTAAGCAATGTTTTCTTGGTTTTAGCCTCTATTGGGACAAAATGGGTATAAGTGGCTTTTAAACTCTCCACATCTATCTCAAACTCTTATAATTAGTTAGTTGCATTGGCTAAAGACACATTTTAACCCCATAAACACAAACATAGCTGTTTACAGCTATTAAGCAATTTTTTCTTGCTGTTAGTTTGTTTTGGGACAAAATGGGTATAAGTGGATTTTAAACACTCCACATCTATCTCAAACTCTTATAATTAGTTAGTTGCATTGGATTAAGACACATTTTAACCCCAGAAACACTACCATAGCTGTTTACAGCTTCTAAGCAATGTTTTCTTGGTTTTAGCCTGTTTTGGGATAAAATGGGTATAAGTGGCTTTTAAACTCTCCACATCTATCTCAAACTCTTATAATTAGTTAGTTGCATTGGATTAAGACACATTTTAACCCCATAAACACTAACATAGCTGTTTACAGAGTCTAAGCAATGTTTTCTTGGTTTTAGCCTATTTTGGGACAAAATGGGTATAAGTGGGTTTTAAACTCTCCACATCTATCTCAAACTCTTATAATTAGTTCGTTTCATTGGATTAAGACACATTTTAACCCCATAAACACTAACATAGCTGTTTACAGCTACTAAGCAATGTTTTCTTGGTTTTAGCCTGTTTTGGGACAAAATGGGTATAAGTGGCTTTTAAACTCTCCACATCTATCTCAAACTCTTATACTTAGTTAGTTGCATTGGATTAAGACACATTTTAACCCCATAAACACTAACATGGCTGTTTACAACTACTAAGCAATGTTTTCTTGGTTTTAGCCTCTATTGGGACAAAATGGGTATAAGTGGCTTTTAAACTCTCCACATCTATCTCAAACTCTTATAATTAGTTAGTTGCATTGGATTAAGACACATTTTAACCCCATAAACACTAACATAGCTGTTTACAGCTACTAAGCAATGTTTTCTTGGTTTTAGCCTGTTTTGGGATAAAATGGGAATAAGTGGCTTTTAAACCCTCCACATCTATCTCAAAACCTTATAATTAGTTAGTTGCATTGGATTAAGACACATTTTAACCCCATAAAAACTAACATAGCTGTTTACAGCTTCTAAGCAATGTTTTCGTGGTGTTAGCCTATTTTGGGATAAAATGGGTAAAAGTGGGTTTTAAAACTCTCCACATTCATCTCAAACTCTTATAATTAGTTAGTTGCATTGGATTAAGACACATTTTAACCCCATAAACACTAACATAACTGTTTACAGCATCTAAGCAATGTTTTCTTGGTTTTAGCCTTTTTTGGGACAAAATGGGAATAAGTGGCTTTTAAACTCTCCACATCTATCTCAAACTCTTATAATTAGTTAGTTGCATTGGATTAAGACACATTTTAACCCCATAAACACTAACATAACTGTTTACAGCATCTAAGCAATGTTTTCTTGGTTTTAGCCTTTTTTGGGACAAAATGGGTATAAGTGGCTTTTAAACTCTCCACATCTATCTCAAACTCTTATACTTAGTTAGTTGCATTGGATTAAGACACATTTTAACCCCATAAACACTAACATAGCTGTTTACAGCTACTAAGCAATGTTTTCTTGGTTTTAGCCTCTATTGGGACAAAATGGGAATAAGTGGCTTTTAAACTCTCCACATCTATCTCAAACTCTTATAATTAGTTAGTTGCATTGGATTAAGACACATTTAAACCCCATAAACACTAACATAGCTGTTTACAGCTTCTAAGCAATGTTTTCTTGGTTTTAGCCTGTTTTGGGACAAAATGGGTATAAATGGCTTTTAAACTCTCCACATCTATCTCAAACTCTTATAATTAGTTAGTTGCATTGGATTAAGACACATTTTAACCCCATAAACACTAACATAGCTGTTTACAGCTACTAAGCAATGTTTTCTTGGTTTTAGCCTCTATTGGGACAAAATGGGAATAAGTGGCTTTTAAACTCTCCACATCTATCTCAAACTCTTATAATTAGTTAGTTGCATTCGATTAAGACACATTTTAACCCCATAAACACTAACATAACTGTTTACAGCATCTAAGCAATGTTTTCTTGGTTTTAGCCTTTTTTGGGACAAAATGGGTATAAGTGGCTTTTAAACTCTCCACATCTATCTCAAACTCTTATACTTAGTTAGTTGCATTGGATTAAGACACATTTTAACCCCATAAACACTAACATAGCTGTTTACAGCTACTAAGCAATGTTTTCTTGGTTTTAGCCTCTATTGGGACAAAATGGGAATAAGTGGCTTTTACACTCTCCACATCTATCTAAAACTCTTATAATTAGTTAGTTGCATTGGATTAAGACACATTTAAACCCCATAAACACTAACATAGCTGTTTACAGCTTCTAAGCAATGTTTTTTTGGTTTTAGCCTGTTTTGGGACAAAATGGGTATAAATGGCTTTTAAACTCTCCACATCTATCTCAAACTCTTATAATTAGTTAGTTGCATTGGATTAAGACACATTTTAACCCCATAAACACTAACATAGCTGTTTACAGCTACTAAGCAATGTTTTCTTGGTTTTAGCCTGTTTTGGGATAAAATGGGAATAAGTGGCTTTTAAACTCTCCACATCTATCTCAAAACCTTATAATTAGTTAGTTGCATTGGATTAAGATACATTTTAACCCCATAAACACTAACATAGCTGTTTACAGCTTCTAAGCAATGTTTTCTTGGTTTTAGCCTGTTTTGGGACAAAATGGGTATAAGTGGCTTTTAAACTCTCCACATCTATCTCAAACTCTTATACTTAGTTAGTTGCATTGGATTAAGACACATTTTAACCCCATAACACTAACATGGCTGTTTACAACTACTAAGCAATGTTTTCTTGGTTTTAGCCTCTATTGGGACAAAATGGGAATAAGTGGCTTTTAAACTCTCCACATCTATCTCAAACTCTTATAATTAGTTAGTTGCATTGGATTAAGACACATTTTAACCCCATAAACACTAACATAACTGTTTACAGCATCTAAGCAATGTTTTCTTGGTTTTAGCCTTTTTTGGGACAAAATGGGTATAAGTGGCTTTTAAACTCTCCACATCTATCTCAAACTCTTATACTTAGTTAGTTGCATTGGATTAAGACACATTTTAACCCCATAAACACTAACATAGCTGTATACAGCTACTAAGCAATGTTTTCTTGGTTTTAGCCTCTATTGGGACAAAATGGGAATAAGTGGCTTTTAAACTCTCCACATCTATCTCAAACTCTTATAATTAGTTAGTTGCATTGGATTAAGACACATTTAAACCCCATAAACACTAACATAGCTGTTTACAGCTTCTAAGCAATGTTTTCTTGGTTTTAGCCTGTTTTGGGACAAAATGGGTATAAATGGCTTTTAAACTCTCCACATCTATCTCAAACTCTTATAATTAGTTAGTTGCATTGGATTAAGACACATTTTAACCCCATAAACACTAACATAGCTGTTTACAGCTACTAAGCAATGTTTTCTTGGTTTTAGCCTGTTTTGGGACAAAATGGGAATAAGTGGCTTTTAAACTCTCCACATCTATCTCAAAACCTTATAATTAGTTAGTTGCATTGGATTAAGATACATTTTAACCCCATAAACACTAACATAGCTGTTTACAGCTTCTAAGCAATGTTTTCTTGGTTTTAGCCTGTTTTGGGACAAAATGGGTATAAGTGGCTTTTAAACTCTCCACATCTATCTCAAACTCTTATACTTAGTTAGTTGCATTGGATTAAGACACATTTTAACCCCATAACACTAACATGGCTGTTTACAACTACTAAGCAATGTTTTCTTGGTTTTAGCCTCTATTGGGACAAAATGGGAATAAGTGGCTTTTAAACTCTCCACATCTATCTCAAACTCTTATAATTAGTTAGTTGCATTGGATTAAGACACATTTTAACTCCATAAACACTAACATAGCTGTTTACAGCTTTTAAGCAATGTTTTCTTGGTTTTAGCCTGTTTTGGGACAAAATGGGAATAAGTGGCTTTTAAACTCTCCACATCTATCTCAAAGTCTTTATAATTAGTTAGTTTCATTGGATTAAGACACATTATAACCCCATTAACACTAACATAGCTGTTTACAGCTTCTAAGCAATGTTTTCTTGGTTTTAGCCTGTTTTGGGACAAAATGGGTATAAGTGACTTTTAAACTCTCCACATCTATCTCAAACTCTTATAATTAGTTAGTTGCATTGGATTAAGACACATTTTAACCCCATAAAAACTAACATAGCTGTTTACAGCTTCTAAGCAATGTTTTCTTGGTGTTAACCTATTTTGGGATAAAATGGGTATAAGTGGTTTTTAAAACTCTCCACATTCATCTCAAACTCTTATAATTAGTTAGTTGCATTGGATTAAGACACATTTTAACCCCATAAACACTAACATAACTGTTTACAGCTTCTAAGCAATGTTTTCTTGGTTTTAGCCTGTTTTGGGACAAAATGGGTATAAGTGGCTTTTAAACTCTCCACATCTATCTCAAACTCTTATACTTAGTTAGTTGCATTGGATTAAGACACATTTTAACCCCATAAACACTAACATAGCTGTTTACAGCTACTAAGCAATGTTTTCTTGGTTTTAGCCTCTATTGGGACAAAATGGGAATAAGTGGCTTTTAAACTCTCCACATCTATCTCAAACTCTTATAATTAGTTAGTTGCATTGGATTAAGACACATTTTAACCCCATAAACAATAACATAGCTGTTTCCAGCTTCTAAGCAATGTTTTCTTGGTTTTAGCCTGTTTTGGGATAAAATGGGTATAAGTGGCTTTTAAACTCTCCACATCTATCTCAAACTCTTATAACTAGTTAGTTGCATTGCATTAAGACACATTTTAACCCCATAAACACTAACATAGCTGTTTACAGCTACTAAGCAATGTTTTCTTGGTTTTAGCCTGTTTTGGGACAAAATGGGAATAAGTGGCTTTTAAACTCTCCACATCTATCTCAAAGTCTTATAATTAGTTAGTTGCACTGGATAAAGACACATTTTAACCCCATAAACACTAACATAGCTGTTTACAGCTTCTAAGCAATGTTTTCTTGGTTTTAGCCTGTTTTGGGACAAAATGGGTATAAGTGGCTTTTAAACTCTCCACATCTATCTCAAACTCTTATAATTAGTTAGTTGCATTGGATTAAGACACATGTTAACCCCATAAACACAAACATAGCTGTTTACAGCTAATAAGCAATTTTTTCTTGCTGTTAGTTTGTTTTGGGACAAAATGGGTATAAGTGGCTTTTAAACACTCCACATCTATCTCAAACTCTTATAATTAGTTAGTTGCATTGGATTAAGACACATTTTAACCCCAGAAACACTAACATAGCTGTTTACAGCTTGTAAGCAATGTTTTCTTGGTTTTAGCCTGTTTTGGGACAAAATGGGTATAAATGGATTTTAATCTCTCCACATCTATCTCAAACTCTTATAATTAGTTAGTTGCATTGGATTAAGACATATTTTAACCACATAAACACTAGCATAGCTGTTTGCAGAGTCTAAGCAATGTTTTCTTGGTTTTAGCCTGTTTTGGGACAAAATGGGTATAAGTGGCTTTTAAACTCTCCACATCTATCTCAAACTCTTATACTTAGTTAGTTGCATTGGATTAAGAAACATTTTAACCCCATAAACACAAACATAGCTGTTTACACCTACTAAGCAATTTTTTCTTGCTGTTAGTTTGTTTTGGGACAAAATGGGTATAAGTGGCTTTTAAACTCTCCACATCTATCTCAAACTCTTATAATTAGTTAGTTGCCTTGGATTAAGACACATTTTAACCCCATAAACACTAACATAGCTGTTTACAGCTTCTAAGCAATGTTTTCTTGGTTTTAGCCTGTTTTGGGACAAAATGGGTATAAGTGGCTTTTAAACTCTCCACATCTATCTCAAGCTCTTATAATTAGTTAGTTGCATTGGATTAAGACAGATTTTAACCCCATAAACACTAACATAGCTGTTTACAGCTACTAAGCAATGTTTTCTTGGTTTTAGCCTGTTTTGGGACAAAATGGGAATAAGTGGCTTTTAAACTCTCCACATCTATCTCAAAACCTTATAATTAGTTAGTTACATTGGATTAAGACACATTTTAACCCCATAAACACTAACATAGCTGTTTACAACTTCTAAGCAATGTTTTCTTGGTTTTAGCCTGTTTTGGGACAAAATGGGTATAAGTGGCTTTTAAACTCTCCACATCTATCTCAAACTCTTATAATTAGTTAGTTGCATTGGATTAAGACACATTTTAACCCCATAAAAACTAACATAGCTGTTTACAGCTTCTAAGCAATGTTTTCTTGGTGTTAGCTTGTTTTGGGATAAAATTGGTATAAGTGGCTTTTAAAACTCTCCACATTCATCTCAAACTCTTATAATTAGTTAGTTGCATTGGATTAAGACACATTTTAACCCCATAAACACTAACATAACTATTTACAGCTTCTAAGCAATGTTTTCTTTGTTTTAGCCTGTTTTGGAACAAAATGGGTATAAGTGGCTTTTAAACTCTCCACATCTATCTCAAACTCTTATAATTAGTTAGTTGCATTGGATTAAGACACATTTTAACCCCATAAAAACTAACATAGCTGTTTACAGCTTCTAAGCAATGTTTTCTTGGTGTTAGCCTGTTTTAGGATAAAATTGGTATAAGTGGCTTTTAAAACTCTCCACATTCATCTCAAACTCTTATAATTAGTAAGTTGCATTGGATTAAGACACATTTTAACCCCATAAACACTAACATAACTGTTTACAGCTTCTAAGCAATGTTTTCTTGGTTTTAGCCTGTTTCTGGACAAAATGGGTATAAGTGGCTTTTAAACTCTCCACATCTATCTCAAACTCTTATACTTAGTTAGTTGCATTGGATTAAGACACATTTTAACCCCATAAACACTAACATGGCTGTTTACAACTACTAAGCAATGTTTTCTTGGTTTTAGCCTCTATTGGGACAAAATGGGAATAAGTGGCTTTTAAACTCTCCACATCTATCTCAAACTCTTATAATTAGTTAGTTGCATTGGATTAAGACACATTTTAACCCCATAAACACTAACATAGCTGTTTACAGCTTCTAAGCAATGTTTTCTTGGTTTTAGCCTGTTTTGGGACAAAATGGGAATAAGTGGCTTTTAAACTCTCCACATCTATCTCAAAGTCTTATAATTAGTTAGTTGCATTGGATTAAGACACATTATAACCCCATTAACACTAACATAGCTGTTTACAGGTTCTAAGCAATGTTTTCTTGGTTTTAGCCTGTTTTGGGACAAAATGGGTATAAGTGACTTTTAAACTCTCCACATCTATCTCAAACTCTTATAATTAGTTAGTTGCATTGGATTAAGACACATTTTAACCCCATAAAAACTAACATAGCTGTTTACAGCTTCTAAGCAATGTTTTCTTGGTGTTAGCCTATTTTGGGATAAAATGGGTATAAGTGGGTTTTAAAACTCTCCACATTCATCTCAAACTCTTATAATTAGTTAGTTGCATTGAATTAAGACACATTTTAACCCCATAAACACTAACATAACTGTTTACAGCTTCTAAGCAATGTTTTCTTGGTTTTAGCCTGTTTTGGGACAAAATGGGTATAAGTGGCTTTTAAACTCTCCACATCTATCTCAAACTCTTATACTTAGTTAGTTGCATTGGATTAAGACACATTTTAACCCCATAAACACTAACATAGCTGTTTACAGCTACTAAGCAATGTTTTCTTGGTTTTAGCCTCTATTGGGACAAAATGGGAATAAGTGGCTTTTAAACTCTCCACATCTATCTCAAACTCTTATAATTAGTTAGTTGCATTGGATTAAGACACATTTTAACCCCATAAACAATAACATAGCTGTTTCCAGCTTCTAAGCAATGTTTTCTTGGTTTTAGCCTGTTTTGGGACAAAATGGGTATAAGTGGCTTTTAAACTCTCCACATCTATCTCAAACTCTTATAATTAGTTAGTTGCATTGCATTAAGACACATTTTAACCCCATAAACACTAACATAGCTGTTTACAGCTACTAAGCAATGTTTTCTTGGTTTTAGCCTGTTTTGGGACAAAATGGGAATAAGTGGCTTTAAAACTCTCCACATCTATCTCAAAGTCTTATAATTAGTTAGTTGCATTGGATAAAGACTCATTTTAACCCCATAAACACTAACATAGCTGTTTACAGCTTCTAAGCAATGTTTTCTTGGTTTTAGCTTGTTTTGGGACAAAATGGGTATAAGTGGCTTTTAAACTCTCCACATCTATCTCAAACTCTTATAATTAGTTAGTTGCATTGGATTAAGACACATTTTAACCCCATAAACACAAACATAGCTGTTTACAGCTACTAAGCAATTTTTTCTTGCTGTTAGTTTGTTTTGGGACAAAATGGGTATAAGTGGCTTTTAAACACTCCACATCAATCTCAAACTTTTATAATTAGTTAGTTGCATTGGATTAAGACACATTTTAACCCCAGAAACACTAACATAGCTGTTTACAGCTTGTAAGCAATGTTTTCTTGGTTTTAGCCTGTTTTGGGACAAAATGGGTATAAATGGATTTTAAACTCTCCACATCTATCTCAAACTCTTATAATTAGTTAGTTGCATTGGATTAAGACATATTTTAACCACATAAACACTAACATAGCTGTTTGCAGAGTCTAAGCAATGTTTTCTTGGTTTTAGCCTGTTTTGGGACAAAATGGGTATAAGTGGCTTTTAAACTCTCCACATCTATCTCAAACTCTTATACTTAGTTAGTTGCATTGGATTAAGACACATTTTAACCCCATAAACACAAACATAGCTGTTTACAGCTACTAAGCAATTTTTTCTTGCTGTTAGTTTTTTTGGGACAAAATGGGTATAAGTGGCTTTTAAACTCTCCACATCTATCTCAAACTCTTATAATTAGTTAGTTGCATTGGATTAAGACACATTTTAACCCCATAAACACTAACATAGCTGTTTACAGCTTCTAAGCAATGTTTTCTTGGTTTTAGCCTGTTTTGGGACAAAATGGGAATAAGTGGCTTTTAAACTCTCCACATCTATCTCAAACTCTTACAATTAGTTAGTTGCCTTGGATTAAGAAACATTTTAACCCCATTAACACTAACATAGCTGTTTACAGCTTCTAAGCAATGTTTTCTTGGTTTTAGCCTGTTTTGGGACAAAATGGGTATAAGTGACTTTTAAACTCTCCACATCTATCTCAAACTCTTATAGTTAGTTAGTTGCATTGGATTAAGACACATTTTAACCCCATAAAAACTAACATAGCTGTTTACAGCTTCTAAGCAATGTTTTCTTGGTGTTAGCCTATTTTGGGATAAAATGGGTATAAGTGGGTTTTAAAACTCTCCACATTCATCTCAAACTCTTATAATTAGTTAGTTGCATTGGATTAAGACACATTTTAACCCCATAAACACTAACATAACTTTTTACAGCTTCTAAGCAATGTTTTCTTGGTTTTAGCCTGTTTTGGGACAAAATGGGTATAAGTGGCTTTTAAACTCTCCACATCTATCTCAAAGTCTTATAATTAGTTAGTTGCATTGGATTAAGACACATTATAACCCCATTAACACTAACATAGCTGTTTACAGGTTCTAAGCAATGTTTTCTTGGTTTTAGCCTGTTTTGGGACAAAATGGGTATAAGTGACTTTTAAACTCTCCACATCTATCTCAAACTCTTATAATTAGTTAGTTGCATTGGATTAAGACACATTTTAACCCCATAAACACTAACATAGCTGTTTCCAGCTTCTAAGCAATGTTTTCTTGGTTTGAGCCTGTTTTGGGACAAAATGGGTATAAGTGGCTTTTAAACTCTCCACATCTATCTCAAACTCTTATAATTAGTTAGTTGCATTGCATTAAGACACATTTTAACCCCATAAACACTAACATAGCTGTTTACAGCTACTAAGTAATGTTTTCTTGGTTTTAGCCTGTTTTGGGACAAAATGGGAATAAGTGGCTTTTAAACTCTCCACATCTATCTCAAACTCTTATAATTAGTTAGTTGCATTGGATTAAGACACATTTTAACCCCATAAAAACTAACATAGCTGTTTACTGCTTCTAAGCAATGTTTTCTTGGTGTTAGCCTATTTTGGGATAAAATGGGTATAAGTGGGTTTTCAAACTCTCCACATTCATCTCAAACTCTTATAATTAGTTAGTTGCATTGGATTAAGACACATTTTAACCCCATAAACACTAACATAACTGTTTACAGCTTCTAAGCAATGTTTTCTTGGTTTTAGCCTGTTTTGGGACAAAATGGGTATAAGTGGCTTTTAAACTCTCCACATCTATCTCAAACTCTTATACTTAGTTAGTTGCATTGGATTAAGACACATTTTAACCCCATAAACACTAACATAGCTGTTTACAGCTACTAAGCAATGTTTTCTTGGTTTTAGCCTCTATTGGGACAAAATGGGAATAAGTGGCTTTTAAACTCTCCACATCTATCTCAAACTCTTATAATTAGTTAGTTGCATTGGATTAAGTCACATTTTAACCCCATAAACAATAACATAGCTGTTTACAGCTTCTAAGCAATGTTTTCTTGGTTTTAGCCTGTTTTGGGACAAAATGGGTATAAGTGGCTTTTAAACTCTCCACATCTATCTCAAGCTCTTATAATTAGTTAGTTGCATTGGATTAAGACAGATTTTAACCCCGTAAACACTAACATAGCTGTTTACAGCTACTAAGCAATGTTTTCTTGGTTTTAGCCTGTTTTGGGACAAAATGGGAATAAGTGGCTTTTAAACTCTACACATCTATCTCAAAACCTTATAATTAGTTAGTTGCATTGGATTAAGACACATTTTAACCCCATAAACACTAACATAGCTGTTTACAACTTCTAAGCAATGTTTTCTTGGTTTTAGCCTGTTTTGGGACAAAATGGGTATAAGTGGCTTTTAAACTCTCCACATCTATCTCAAACTCTTATAATTAGTTAGTTGCATTGGATTAAGACACATTTTAACCCCATAAAAACTAACATAGCTGTTTACAGCTTCTAAGCAATGTTTTCTTGGTGTTAGCCTGTTTTGGGATAAAATTGGTATAAGTGGCTTTTAAAACTCTCCACATTCATCTCAAACTCTTATAATTAGTTAGTTGCATTGGATTAAGACACATTTTAACCCCATAAACACTAACATAACTATTTACAGCTTCTAAGCAATGTTTTCTTGGTTTTAGCCTGTTTTGGGACAAAATGGGTATAAGTGGCTTTTAAACTCTCCACATCTATCTCAAACTCTTATACTTAGTTAGTTACATTGGATTAAGACACATTTTAACCCCATAAACACTAACATGGCTGTTAACAACTACTAAGCAATGTTTTCTTGGTTTTAGCCTGTTTTGGGACAAAATGGGTATAAGTGGCTTTTAAACTCTCCACATCTATCTCAAACTCTTATAATTAGTTAGTTGCATTGGATTAAGACACATTTTAACCCCATAAAAACTAACATAGCTGTTTACAGCTTCTAAGCAATGTTTTCTTGGTGTTAGCCTGTTTTGGGATAAAATTGGTATAAGTGGCTTTTAAAACTCTCCACATTCATCTCAAACTCTTATAATTAGTTAGTTGCATTGGATTAAGACACATTTTAACCCCATAAACACTAACATCACTGTTTACAGCTTCTAAGCAATGTTTTCTTGGTTTTAGCCTGTTTCTGGACAAAATGGGTATAAGTGGCTTTTAAACTCTCCACATCTATCTCAAACTCTTATAGTTAGTTAGTTGCATTGGATTAAGACACATTTTAACCCCATAAACACTAACATGGCTGTTTACAACTACTAAGCAATGTTTTCTTGGTTTTAGCCTCTATTGGGACAAAATGGGAATAAGTGGCTTTTAAACTCTCCACATCTATCTCAAACTCTTATAATTAGTTAGTTGCATTGGATTAAGACACATTTTAACCCCATAAACACTAACATAGCTGTTTACAGCTTCTAAGCAATGTTTTCTTGGTTTTAGCCTGTTTTGGGACAAAATGGGAATAAGTCGCTTTTAAACTCTCCACATCTATCTCAAAGTCTTATAATTAGTTAGTTGCATTGGATTAAGACACATTATAACCCCATTAACACTAACATAGCTGTTTACAGGTTCTAAGCAATGTTTTCTTGGTTTTAGCCTGTTTTGGGACAAAATGGGTATAAGTGACTTTTAAACTCTCCACATCTATCTTAAACTCTTATAATTAGTTAGTTGCATTGGATTAAGACACATTTTAACCCCATAAAAACTAACATAGCTGTTTACAGCTTCTAAGCAATGTTTTCTTGGTGTTAGCCTATTTTGGGATAAAATGGGTATAAGTGGGTTTTAAAACTCTCCACATTCATCTCAAACTCTTATAATTAGTTAGTTGCATTGGATTAAGACACATTTTAACCCCATAAACACTAACATAACTGTTTACAGCTTCTAAGCAATGTTTTCTTGGTTTTAGCCTGTTTTGGGACAAAATGGGTATAAGTGGCTTTTAAACTCTCCACATCTATCTCAAACTCTTATACTTAGTTAGTTGCATTGGATTAAGACACATTTTAACCCCATAAACACTAACATAGCTGTTTACAGCTACTAAGCAATGTTTTCTTGGTTTTAGCCTCTATTGGGACAAAATGGGAATAAGTGGCTTTTAAACTCTCCACATCTATCTCAAACTCTTATAATTAGTTAGTTGCATTGGATTAAGACACATTTTAACCCCATAAACAATAACATAGCTGTTTCCAGCTTCTAAGCAATGTTTTCTTGGTTTTAGCCTGTTTTGGGACAAATTGGGTATAAGTGGCTTTTAAACTCTCCACATCTATCTCAAACTCTTATAATTAGTTAGTTGCATTGCATTAAGACACATTTTAACCCCATAAATACTAACATAGCTGTCTACAGCTACTAAGCAATGTTTTCTTGGTTTTAGCCTGTTTTGGGACAAAATGGGAATAAGTGGCTTTTAAACTCTCCACATCTATCTCAAAGTCTTATAATTAGTTAGTTGCATTGGATAAAGACTCATTTTAACCCCATAAACACTAACATAGCTGTTTACAGCTTCTAAGCAATGTTTTCTTGGTTTTAGCTTGTTTTGGGACAAAATGGGTATAAGTGGCTTTTAAACTCTCCACATCTATCTCAAACTCTTATAATTAGTTAGTTGCATTGGATTAAGACACATTTTAACCCCATAAACACAAACATAGCTGTTTACAGCTACTAAGCAATTTTTTCTTGCTGTTAGTTTGTTTTGGGACAAAATGGGTATAAGTGGCTTTTAAACACTCCACATCTATCTCAAACTCTTATAATTAGTTAGTTGCATTGGATTAAGACACATTTTAACCCCAGAAACACTAACATAGCTGTTTACAGCTTGTAAGCAATGTTTTCTTGGTTTTAGCCTGTTTTGGGACAAAATGGGTATAAATGGATTTTAAACTCTCCACATCTATCTCAAACTCTTATAATTAGTTAGTTGCATTGGATTAAGACATATTTTAACCACATAAACACTAACATAGCTGTTTGCAGAGTCTAAGCAATGTTTTCTTGGTTTTAGCCTGTTTTGGGACAAAATGGGTATAAGTGGCTTTTAAACTCTCCACATCTATCTCAAACTCTTATACTTAGTTAGTTGCATTGGATTAAGACACATTTTAACCCCATAAACACAAACATAGCTGTTTACAGCTACTAAGCAATTTTTTCTTGGTTTTAGCCTGTTTTGGGACAAAATGGGTATAAGTGGCTTTTAAACTCTCCACATCTATCTCAAGCTCTTATAATTAGTTAGTTGCATTGGATTAAGACAGATTTTAACCCCGTAAACACTAACATAGCTGTTTACAGCTACTAAGCAATGTTTTCTTGGTTTTAGCCTGTTTTGGGACAAAATGGGAATAAGTGGCTTTTAAACTCTACACATCTATCTCAAAACGTTATAATTAGTTAGTTGCATTGGATTAAGACACATTTTAACCCCATAAACACTAACATAGCTGTTTACAACTTCTAAGCAATGTTTTCTTGGTTTTAGCCTGTTTTGGGACAAAATGGGTATAAGTGGCTTTTAAACTCTCCACATCTATCTCAAACTCTTATAATTAGTTAGTTGCATTGGATTAAGACACATTTTAACCCCATAAAAACTAACATAGCTGTTTACAGCTTCTAAGCAATGTTTTCTTGGTGTTAGCCTGTTTTGGGATAAAATTGGTATAAGTGGCTTTTAAAACTCTCCACATTCATCTCAAACTCTTATAATTAGTTAGTTGCATTGGATTAAGACACATTTTAACCCCATAAACACTAACATAACTATTTACAGCTTCTAAGCAATGTTTTCTTGGTTTTAGCCTGTTTTGGGACAAAATGGGTATAAGTGGCTTTTAAACTCTCCACATCTATCTCAAACTCTTATTCTTAGTTAGTTACATTGGATTAAGACACATTTTAACCCCATAAACACTAACATGGCTGTTAACAACTACTAAGCAATGTTTTCTTGGTTTTAGCCTGTTTTGGGACAAAATGGGTATAAGTGGCTTTTAAACTCTCCACATCTATCTCAAACTCTTATAATTAGTTAGTTGCATTGGATTAAGACACATTTTAACCCCATAAAAACTAACATAGCTGTTTACAGCTTCTAAGCAATGTTTTCTTGGTGTTAGCCTGTTTTGGGATAAAATTGGTATAAGTGGCTTTTAAAACTCTCCACATTCATCTCAAACTCTTATAATTAGTTAGTTGCATTGGATTAAGACACATTTTAACCCCATAAACACTAACATAACTGTTTACAGCTTCTAAGCAATGTTTTCTTGGTTTTAGCCTGTTTCTAGACAAAATGGGTATAAGTGGCTTTTAAACTCTCCACATCTATCTCAAACTCTTATAGTTAGTTAGTTGCATTGGATTAAGACACATTTTAACCCCATAAACACTAACATGGCTGTTTACAACTACTAAGCAATGTTTTCTTGGTTTTAGCCTCTATTGGGACAAAATGGGAATAAGTGGCTTTTAAACTCTCCACATCTATCTCAAACTCTTATAATTAGTTAGTTGCATTGGATTAAGACACATTTTAACCCCATAAACACTAACATAGCTGTTTACAGCTTCTAAGCAATGTTTTCTTGGTTTTAGCCTGTTTTGGGACAAAATGGGAATAAGTCGCTTTTAAACTCTCCACATCTATCTCAAAGTCTTATAATTAGTTAGTTGCATTGGATTAAGACACATTATAACCCCATTAACACTAACATAGCTGTTTACAGGTTCTAAGCAATGTTTTCTTGGTTTTAGCCTGTTTTGGGACAAAATGGGTATAAGTGACTTTTAAACTCTCCACATCTATCTCAAACTCTTATAATTAGTTAGTTGCATTGGATTAAGACACATTTTAACCCCATAAAAACTAACATAGCTGTTTACAGCTTCTAAGCAATGTTTTCTTGGTGTTAGCCTATTTTGGGATAAAATGGGTATAAGTGGGTTTTAAAACTCTCCACATTCATCTCAAACTCTTATAATTAGTTAGTTGCATTGGATTAAGACACATTTTAACCCCATAAACACTAACATAACTGTTTACAGCTTCTAAGCAATGTTTTCTTGGTTTTAGCCTGTTTTGGGACAAAATGGGTATAAGTGGCTTTTAAACTCTCCACATCTATCTCAAACTCTTATACTTAGTTAGTTGCATTGGATTAAGACACATTTTAACCCCATAAACACTAACATAGCTGTTTACAGCTACTAAGCAATGTTTTCTTGGTTTTAGCCTCTATTGGGACAAAATGGGAATAAGTGGCTTTTAAACTCTCCACATCTATCTCAAACTCTTATAATTAGTTAGTTGCATTGGATTAAGACACATTTTAACCCCATAAACAATAACATAGCTGTTTCCAGCTTCTAAGCAATGTTTTCTTGGTTTTAGCCTGTTTAGGGACAAAATGGGTATAAGTGGCTTTTAAACTCTCCACATCTATCTCAAACTCTTATAATTAGTTAGTTGCATTGCATTAAGACACATTTTAACCCCATAAATACTAACATAGCTGTCTACAGCTACTAAGCAATGTTTTCTTGGTTTTAGCCTGTTTTGGGACAAAATGGGAATAAGTGGCTTTTAAACTCTCCACATCTATCTCAAAGTCTTATAATTAGTTAGTTGCATTGGATAAAGACTCATTTTAACCCCATAAACACTAACATAGCTGTTTACAGCTTCTAAGCAATGTTTTCTTGGTTTTAGCTTGTTTTGGGACAAAATGGGTATAAGTGGCTTTTAAACTCTCCACATCTATCTCAAACTCTTATAATTAGTTAGTTGCATTGGATTAAGACACATTTTAACCCCATAAACACAAACATAGCTGTTTACAGCTACTAAGCATTTTTTTCTTGCTGTTAGTTTGTTTTGGGACAAAATGGGTATAAGTGGCTTTTAAACACTCCACATCTATCTCAAACTCTTATAATTAGTTAGTTGCATTGGATTAAGACACATTTTAACCCCAGAAACACTAACATAGCTGTTTACAGCTTGTAAGCAATGTTTTCTTGGTTTTAGCCTGTTTTGGGACAAAATGGGTATAAATGGATTTTAAACTCTCCACATCTATCTCAAACTCTTATAATTAGTTAGTTGCATTGGATTAAGACATATTTTAACCACATAAACACTAACATAGCTGTTTGCAGAGTCTAAGCAATGTTTTCTTGGTTTTAGCCTGTTTTGGGACAAAATGGGTATAAGTGGCTTTTAAACTCTCCACATCTATCTCAAACTCTTATACTTAGTTAGTTGCATTGGATTAAGACACATTTTAACCCCATAAACACAAACATAGCTGTTTACAGCTACTAAGCAATTTTTTCTTGCTGTTAGTTTGTTTTGGGACAAAATGGGTATAAGTGGCTTTTAAACTCTCCACATCTATCTCAAACTCTTATAATTAGTTAGTTGCCTTGGATTAAGACACATTTTAACCCCATAAACACTAACATAGCTGTTTACAACTTCTAAGCAATGTTTTCTTGGTTTTAGCCTGTTTTGGGACAAAATGGGTATAAGTGGCTTTTAAACTCTCCACATCTATCTCAAACTCTTATACTTAGTTAGTTGCATTGGATTAAGACACATTTTAACCCCATAAACACTAACATGGCTGTTAACAACTACTAAGCAATGTTTTCTTGGTTTTAGCCTCTATTGGGACAAAATGGGAATAAGTGGCTTTTAAACTCTCCACATCTATCTCAAACTCTTATAATTAGTTAGTTGCATTGGATTAAGACACATTTTAACCCCATAAACACTAACATAGCTGTTTACAGCTTCTAAGCAATGTTTTCTTGGTTTTAGCCTGTTTTGGGACAAAATGGGAATAAGTGGCTTTTAAACTCTCCACATCTATCTCAAACTCTTATAATTAGTTAGTTGCCTTGGATTAAGACACATTTTAACCCCATTAACACTAACATAGCTGTTTACAGCTTCTAAGCAATGTTTTCTTGGTTTTAGCCTGTTTTGGGACAAAATGGGTATAAGTGACTTTTAAACTCTCCACATCTATCTCAAACTCTTATAGTTAGTTAGTTGCATTGGATTAAGACACATTTTAACCCCATAAAAACTAACATAGCTGTTTACAGCTTCTAAGCAATGTTTTCTTGGTGTTAGCCTATTTTGGGATAAAATGGGTATAAGTGGGTTTTAAAACTCTCCACATTCATCTCAAACTCTTATAATTAGTTAGTTGCATTGGATTAAGACACATTTTAACCCCATAAACACTAACATAACTTTTTACAGCTTCTAAGCAATGTTTTCTTGGTTTTAGCCTGTTTTGGGACAAAATGGGTATAAGTGGCTTTTAAACTCTCCACATCTATCTCAAACTCTTATAATTAGTTAGTTGCATTGGATTAAGACACATTTTAACCCCATAAACACTAACATAGCTGTTTACAGCTACTAAGCAATGTTTTATTGGTTTTCGCCTCTATTGGGACAAAATGGGAATAAGTGGCTTTTAAACTCTCCACATCTATCTCAAACTCTTATAATTAGTTAGTTGCATTGGATTAAGACACATTTTAACCCCATAAACACTAACATAGCTGTTTCCAGCTTCTAAGCAATGTTTTCTTGGTTTGAGCCTGTTTTGGGACAAAATGGGTATAAGTGGCTTTTAAACTCTCCACATCTATCTCAAACTCTTATAATTAGTTAGTTGCATTGCATTAAGACACATTTTAACCCCATAAACACTAACATAGCTGTTTACAGCTACTAAGCAATGTTTTCTTTGTTTTAGCCTGTTTTGGGACAAAATGGGAATAAGTGGCTTTTAAACTCTCCACATCTATCTCAAAGTCTTATAATTAGTTAGTTGCATTGGATTAAGACACATTTTAACCCCATCAACACTAACATAGCTGTTTACAGCTTCTAAGCAATGTTTTCTTGGTTTTAGCCTGTTTTGGAACAAAATGGGTATAAGTGGCTTTTAAACTCTCCACATCTATCTCAAACTCTTATAATTAGTTAGTTGCATTGGATTAAGACACATTTTAACCCCATAAAAACTAACATAGCTGTTTACAGCTTCTAAGCAATGTTTTCTTGGTGTTAGCCTGTTTTGGGATAAAATGGGTATAAGTGGTATTTAAAACTCTCCACATCCATAAACACTAACATAACTGTTTACAGCTTCTAAGCAATGTTTTCTTGGTTTTAGCCTGTTTTGGGACAAAATGGGTATAAGTGGATTTTAAACTCTCCACATCTATCTAAAACTCTTATACTTAGTTAGTTGCATTGGATTAAGACACATTTTAACCCCATAAAAACTAACATAGCTGTTTACAGCTACTAAGCAATGTTTTCTTGGTTTTAGCCTGTTTTGGGATAAAATGGGTATAAGTGGCTTTTAAACTCTCCACATCTATCTCAAACTCTTATAATTAGTTAGTTGCATTGGATTAAGACACATTTTAACCCCATAAAAACTAACATAGCTGTTTACAGCTTCTAAGCAATGTTTTCTTGGTGTTAGCTTGTTTTGGGATAAAATTGGTATAAGTGGCTTTTAAAACTCTCCACATTCATCTCAAACTCTTATAATTAGTTAGTTGCATTGGATTAAGACACATTTTAACCCCATAAACACAAACATAACTGTTTACAGCTTCTAAGCAATGTTTTCTTGGTTTTAGCCTGTTTCTGGACAAAATGGGTATAAGTGCCTTTTAAACTCTCCACATCTATCTCAAACTCTTATACTTAGTTAGTTGCATTGGATTAAGACACATATTAACCCCATAAACACTAACATGGCTGTTTACAACTACTAAGCAATGTTTTCTTGGTTTTAGCCTCTATTGGGACAAAATGGGAATAAGTGGCTTTTAAACTCTCCACATCTATCTCAAACTCTTATAATTAGTTAGTTGCATTGGATTAAGACACATTTTAACCCCATAAACACTAACATAGCTGTTTACAGCTTCTAAGCAATGTTTTCTTGGTTTTAGCCTGTTTTGGGACAAAATGGGAATAAGTGGCTTTTAAACTCTCCACATCTATCTCAAAGTCTTATAATTAGTTAGTTGCATTGGATTAAGACACATTATAACCCCATTAACACTAACATAGCTGTTTACAGGTTCTAAGCAATGTTTTCTTGGTTTTAGCCTGTTTTGGGACAAAATGGGTATAAGTGAGTTTTAAACTCTCCACATCTATCTCAAACTCTTATAATTAGTTAGTTGCATTGGATTAAGACACATTTTAACCCCATAAAAACTAACATAGCTGTTTACAGCTTCTAAGCAATGTTTTCTTGGTGTTAGCCTATTTTGGGATAAAATGGGTATAAGTGGGTTTTAAAACTCTCCACATTCATCTCAAACTCTTATAATTAGTTAGTTGCATTGGATTAAGACACATTTTAACCCCATAAAAACTAACATAGCTGTTTACAGCTTCTAAGCAATGTTTTCTTGGTGTTAGCCTGTTTTGGGATAAAATTGGTATAAGTGGCTTTTAAAACTCTCCACATTCATCTCAAACTCTTATAATTAGTTAGTTGCATTGGATTAAGACACATTTTAACCCCATAAACACTAACATAACTGTTTACAGCTTCTAAGCAATGTTTTCTTGGTTTTAGCCTGTTTCTGGACAAAATGGGTATAAGTGGCTTTTAAACTCTCCACATCTATCTCAAACTCTTATACTTAGTTAGTTGCATTGGATTAAGACACATTTTAACCCCATAAACACTAACATGGCTGTTTACAACTACTAAGCAATGTTTTCTTGGTTTTAGCCTCTATTGGGACAAAATGGGAATAAGTGGCTTTTAAACTCTCCACATCTATCTCAAACTCTTATAATTAGTTAGTTGCATTGGATTAAGACACATTTTAACCCCATAAACACTAACATAGCTGTTTACAGCTTCTAAGCAATGTTTTCTTGGTTTTAGCCTGTTTTGGGACAAAATGGGAATAAGTCGCTTTTAAACTCTCCACATCTATCTCAAAGTCTTATAATTAGTTAGTTGCATTGGATTAAGACACATTATAACCCCATTAACACTAACATAGCTGTTTACAGGTTCTAAGCAATGTTTTCTTGGTTTTAGCCTGTTTTGGGACAAAATGGGTATAAGTGACTTTTAAACTCTCCACATCTATCTCAAACTCTTATAGTTAGTTAGTTGCATTGGATTAAGACACATTTTAACCCCATAAAAACTAACATAGCTGTTTACAGCTTCTAAGCAATGTTTTCTTGGTGTTAGCCTATTTTGGGATAAAATGGGTATAAGTGGGTTTTAAAACTCTCCACATTCATCTCAAACTCTTATAATTAGTTAGTTGCATTGGATTAAGACACATTTTAACCCCATAAACACTAACATAACTTTTTACAGCTTCTAAGCAATGTTTTCTTGGTTTTAGCCTGTTTTGGGACAAAATGGGTATAAGTGGCTTTTAAACTCTCCACATCTATCTCAAACTCTTATAATTAGTTAGTTGCATTGGATTAAGACACATTTTAACCCCATAAACACTAACATAGCTGTTTACAGCTACTAAGCAATGTTTTATTGGTTTTCGCCTCTATTGGGACAAAATGGGAATAAGTGGCTTTTAAACTCTCCACATCTATCTCAAACTCTTATAATTAGTTAGTTGCATTGGATTAAGACACATTTTAACCCCATAAACACTAACATAGCTGTTTCCAGCTTCTAAGCAATGTTTTCTTGGTTTGAGCCTGTTTTGGGACAAAATGGGTATAAGTGGCTTTTAAACTCTCCACATCTATCTCAAACTCTTATAATTAGTTAGTTGCATTGCATTAAGACACATTTTAACCCCATAAACACTAACATAGCTGTTTACAGCTACTAAGCAATGTTTTCTTGGTTTTAGCCTGTTTTGGGACAAAATGGGAATAAGTGGCTTTTAAACTCTCCACATCTATCTCAAAGTCTTATAATTAGTTAGTTGCATTGGATTAAGACACATTTTAACCCCATCAACACTAACATAGCTGTTTACAGCTTCTAAGCAATGTTTTCTTGGTTTTAGCCTGTTTTGGAACAAAATGGGTATAAGTGGCTTTTAAACTCTCCACATCTATCTCAAACTCTTATAATTAGTTAGTTGCATTGGATTAAGACACATTTTAACCCCATAAAAACTAACATAGCTGTTTACAGCTTCTAAGCAATGTTTTCTTGGTGTTAGCCTGTTTTGGGATAAAATGGGTATAAGTGGTATTTAAAACTCTCCACATCCATAAACACTAACATAACTGTTTACAGCTTCTAAGCAATGTTTTCTTGGTTTTAGCCTGTTTTGGGACAAAATGGGTATAAGTGGATTTTAAACTCTCCACATCTATCTAAAACTCTTATACTTAGTTAGTTGCATTGGATTAAGACACATTTTAACCCCATAAAAACTAACATAGCTGTTTACAGCTACTAAGCAATGTTTTCTTGGTTTTAGCCTGTTTTGGGATAAAATGGGTATAAGTGGCTTTTAAACTCTCCACATCTATCTCAAACTCTTATAATTAGTTAGTTGCATTGGATTAAGACACATTTTAACCCCATAAAAACTAACATAGCTGTTTACAGCTTCTAAGCAATGTTTTCTTGGTGTTAGCTTGTTTTGGGATAAAATTGGTATAAGTGGCTTTTAAAACTCTCCACATTCATCTCAAACTCTTATAATTAGTTAGTTGCATTGGATTAAGACACATTTTAACCCCATAAACACAAACATAACTGTTTACAGCTTCTAAGCAATGTTTTCTTGGTTTTAGCCTGTTTCTGGACAAAATGGGTATAAGTGCCTTTTAAACTCTCCACATCTATCTCAAACTCTTATACTTAGTTAGTTGCATTGGATTAAGACACATATTAACCCCATAAACACTAACATGGCTGTTTACAACTACTAAGCAATGTTTTCTTGGTTTTAGCCTCTATTGGGACAAAATGGGAATAAGTGGCTTTTAAACTCTCCACATCTATCTCAAACTCTTATAATTAGTTAGTTGCATTGGATTAAGACACATTTTAACCCCATAAACACTAACATAGCTGTTTACAGCTGCTAAGCAATGTTTTCTTGGTTTTAGCCTGTTTTGGGACAAAATGGGAATAAGTGGCTTTTAAACTCTCCACATCTATCTCAAAGTCTTATAATTAGTTAGTTGCATTGGATTAAGACACATTATAACCCCATTAACACTAACATAGCTGTTTACAGGTTCTAAGCAATGTTTTCTTGGTTTTAGCCTGTTTTGGGACAAAATGGGTATAAGTGAGTTTTAAACTCTCCACATCTATCTCAAACTCTTATAATTAGTTAGTTGCATTGGATTAAGACACATTTTAACCCCATAAAAACTAACATAGCTGTTTACAGCTTCTAAGCAATGTTTTCTTGGTGTTAGCCTATTTTGGGATAAAATGGGTATAAGTGGGTTTTAAAACTCTCCACATTCATCTCAAACTCTTATAATTAGTTAGTTGCATTGGATTAAGACACATTTTAACCCCATAAAAACTAACATAGCTGTTTACAGCTTCTAAGCAATGTTTTCTTGGTGTTAGCCTGTTTTGGGATAAAATTGGTATAAGTGGCTTTTAAAACTCTCCACATTCATCTCAAACTCTTATAATTAGTTAGTTGCATTGGATTAAGACACATTTTAACCCCATCAACACTAACATAACTGTTTACAGCTTCTAAGCAATGTTTTCTTGGTTTTAGCCTGTTTCTGGACAAAATGGGTATAAGTGGCTTTTAAACTCTCCACATCTATCTCAAACTCTTATACTTAGTTAGTTGCATTGGATTAAGACACATTTTAACCCCATAAACACTAACATGGCTGTTTACAACTACTAAGCAATGTTTTCTTGGTTTTAGCCTCTATTGGGACAAAATGGGAATAAGTGGCTTTTAAACTCTCCACATCTATCTCAAACTCTTATAATTAGTTAGTTGCATTGGATTAAGACACATTTTAACCCCATAAACACTAACATAGCTGTTTACAGCTTCTAAGCAATGTTTTCTTGGTTTTAGCCTGTTTTGGGACAAAATGGGAATAAGTCGCTTTTAAACTCTCCACATCTATCTCAAAGTCTTATAATTAGTTAGTTGCATTGGATTAAGACACATTATAACCCCATTAACACTAACATAGCTGTTTACAGGTTCTAAGCAATGTTTTCTTGGTTTTAGCCTGTTTTGGGACAAAATGGGTATAAGTGACTTTTAAACTCTCCACATCTATCTCAAAATCTTATAATTAGTTAGTTGCATTGGATTAAGACACATTTTAACCCCATAAAAACTAACATAGCTGTTTACCGCTTCTAAGCAATGTTTTCTTGGTGTTAGCCTATTTTGGGATAAAATGGGTATAAGTGGGTTTAAAAACTCTCCACATTCATCTCAAACTCTGATAATTAGTTAGTTGCATTGGATTAAGACACATTTTAACCCCATAAACACTAACATAACTGTTTACAGCTTCTAAGCAATGTTTTCTTGGTTTTAGCCTGTTTTGGGACAAAATGGGTATAAGTGGCTTTTAAACTCTCCACATCTATCTCAAACTCTTATAATTAGTTAGTTGCATTGGATTAAGACACATTTTAACCCCATAAACAATAACATAGCTGTTTCCAGCTTCTAAGCAATGTTTTCTTGGTTTTAGCCTGTTTTGGGACAAAATGGGTATAAGTGGCTTTTAAACTCTCCACATCTATCTCAAACTCTTATAATTAGTTAGTTGCATTGCATTAAGACACATTTTAACCCCATAAATACTAACATAGCTGTTTACAGCTACTAAGCAATGTTTTCTTGGTTTTAGCCTGTTTTGGGACAAAATGGGAATAAGTGGCTTTTAAACTCTCCACATCTATCTCAAAGTCTTATAATTAGTTAGTTGCATTGGATAAAGACTCATTTTAACCCCATAAACACTAACATAGCTGTTTACAGCTTCTAAGCAATGTTTTCTTGGTTTTAGCTTGTTTTGGGACAAAATGGGTATAAGTGGCTTTTAAACTCTCCACATCTATCTCAAACTCTTATAATTAGTTAGTTGCATTGGATTAAGACACATTTTAACCCCATAAACACAAACATAGCTGTTTACTGCTACTAAGCAATTTTTTCTTGCTGTTAGTTTGTTTTGGGACAAAATGGGTATAAGTGGCTTTTAAACACTCCACATCTATCTCAAACTCTTATAATTAGTTAGTTGCATTGGATTAAGACACATTTTAACCCCAGAAACACTAACATAGCTGTTTACAGCTTGTAAGCAATGTTTTCTTGGTTTTAGCCTGTTTTGGGACAAAATGGGTATAAATGGATTTTAAACTCTCCACATCTATCTCAAACTCTTATAATTAGTTAGTTGCATTGGATTAAGACATATTTTAACCACATAAACACTAACATAGCTGTTTGCAGAGTCTAAGCAATGTTTTCTTGGTTTTAGCCTGTTTTGGGACAAAATGAGTATAAGTGGCTTTTAAACTCTCCACATCTATCTCAAACTCTTATACTTAGTTCGTTGCATTGGATTAAGACACATTTTAACCCCATAAACACAAACATAGCTGTTTACAGCTACTAAGCAATTTTTTCTTGCTGTTAGTTTGTTTTGGGACAAAATGGGTATAAGTGGCTTTTAAACTCTCCACATCTATCTCAAACTCTTATAGTTAGTTAGTTGCATTGGATTAAGACACATTTTAACCCCTTAAAAACTAACATAGCTGTTTACAGCTTCTAAGCAATGTTTTCTTGGTGTTAGCCTATTTTGGGATAAAATGGGTATAAGTGGGTTTTAAAACTCTCCACATTCATCTCAAACTCTTATAATTAGTTAGTTGCATTGGATTAAGACACATTTTAACCCCATAAACACTAACATAACTTTTTACAGCTTCTAAGCAATGTTTTCTTGGTTTTAGCCTGTTTTGGGACAAAATGGGTATAAGTGGCTTTTAAACTCTCCACATCTATCTCAAACTCTTATAATTAGTTAGTTGCATTGGATTAAGACACATTTTAACCCCATAAACACTAACATAGCTGTTTACAGCTACTAAGCAATGTTTTATTGGTTTTAGCCTCTATTGGGACAAAATGGGAATAAGTGGCTTTTAAACTCTCCATATCTATCTCAAACTCTTATAATTAGTTAGTTGCATTGGATTAAGACACATTTTAACCCCATAAACACTAACATAGCTGTTTCCAGCTTCTAAGCAATGTTTTCTTGGTTTGAGCCTGTTTTGGGACAAAATGGGTATAAGTGGCTTTTAAACTCTCCACATCTATCTCAAACTCTTATAATTAGTTAGTTGCATTGCATTAAGACACATTTTAACCCCATAAACACTAACATAGCTGTTTACAGCTACTAAGCAATGTTTTCTTGGTTTTAGCCTGTTTTGGGACAAAATGGGAATAAGTGGCTTTTAAACTCTCCACATCTATCTCAAAGTCTTATAATTAGTTAGTTGCATTGGATTAAGACACATTTTAACCCCATAAACACTAACATAGCTGTTTACAGCTTCTAAGCAATGTTTTCTTGGTTTTAGCCTGTTTTGGAACAAAATGGGTATAAGTGGCTTTTAAACTCTCCACATCTATCTCAAACTCTTATAATTAGTTAGTTGCATTGGATTAAAACACATTTTAACCCCATAAAAACTAACATAGCTGTTTACAGCTTCTAAGCAATGTTTTCTTGGTGTTAGCCTGTTTTGGGATAAAATGGGTATAAGTGGTATTTAAAACTCTCCACATCCATAAACACTAACATAACTGTTTACAGCTTCTAAGCAATGTTTTCTTGGTTTTAGCCTGTTTTGGGACAAAATGGGTATAAGTGGATTTTAAACTCTCCACATCTATCTAAAACTCTTATACTTAGTTAGTTGCATTGGATTAAGACACATTTTAACCCCATAAAAACTAACATAGCTGTTTACAGCTACTAAGCAATGTTTTCTTGGTTTTAGCCTGTTTTGGGATAAAATAGGTATAAGTGGCTTTTAAACTCTCCACATCTATCTCAAACTCTTATACTTAGTTAGTTGCATTGGATTAAGACACATATTAACCCCATAAACACTAACATGGCTGTTTACAACTACTAAGCAATGTTTTCTTGGTTTTAGCCTCTATTGGGACAAAATGGGAATAAGTGGCTTTTAAACTCTCCACATCTATCTCAAACTCTTATAATTAGTTAGTTGCATTGGATTAAGACACATTTTAACCCCATAAACACTAACATAGCTGTTTACAGCTTCTAAGCAATGTTTTCTTGGTTTTAGCCTGTTTTGGGACAAAATGGGAATAAGTGGCTTTTAAACTCTCCACATCTATCTCAAAGTCTTATAATTAGTTAGTTGCATTGGATTAAGAGACATTATAACCCCATTAACACTAACATAGCTGTTTACAGGTTCTAAGCAATGTTTTCTTGGTTTTAGCCTGTTTTGGGACAAAATGGGTATAAGTGAGTTTTAAACTCTCCACATCTATCTCAAACTCTTATAATTAGTTAGTTGCATTGGATTAAGACACATTTTAACCCCATAAAAACTAACATAGCTGTTTACAGCTTCTAAGCAATGTTTTCTTGGTGTTAGCCTATTTTGGGATAAAATGGGTATAAGTGGGTTTTAAAACTCTCCACATTCATCTCAAACTCTTATAATTAGTTAGTTGCATTGGATTAAGACACATATTAACCCCATAAACACTAACATGGCTGTTTACAACTACTAAGCAATGTTTTCTTGGTTTTAGCCTCTATTGGGACAAAATGGGAATAAGTGGCTTTTAAACTCTCCACATCTATCTCAAACTCTTATAATTAGTTAGTTGTATTGGATTAAGACACATTTTAACCCCATAAACACTAACATAGCTGTTTACAGCTTCTAAGCAATGTTTTCTTGGTTTTAGCCTGTTTTGGGACAAAATGGGAATAAGTGGCTTTTAAACTCTCCACATCTATCTCAAACTCTTATAATTAGTTAGTTGCATTGGATTAAGAGACATTATAACCCCATTAACACTAACATAGCTGTTTACAGGTTCTAAGCAATGTTTTCTTGGTTTTAGCCTGTTTTGGGACAAAATGGGTATAAGTGAGTTTTAAACTCTCCACATCTATCTCAAACTCTTATAATTAGTTAGTTGCATTGGATTAAGACACATTTTAACCCCATAAAAACTAACATAGCTGTTTACAGCTTCTAAGCAATGTTTTCTTGGTGTTAGCCTATTTTGGGATAAAATGGGTATAAGTGGGTTTTAAAACTCTCCACATTCATCTCAAACTCTTATAATTAGTTAGTTGCATTGGATTAAGACACATTTTAACCCCATAAACACTAACATAACTGTTTACAGCTTCTAAGCAATATTTTCTTGGTTTTAGCCTGTTTTGGGACAAAATGGGTATAAGTGGCTTTTAAACTCTCCACATCTATCTCAAACTCTTATACTTAGTTAGTTGCATTGGATTAAGACACATTTTAACCCCATAAACACTAACATAGCTGTTTACAGCTACTAAGCAATGTTTTCTTGGTTTTAGCCTCTATTGGGACAAAATGGGAATAAGTGGCTTTTAAACTCTCCACATCTATCTCAAACTCTTATAATTAGTTAGTTGCATTGGATTAAGACACATTTTAACCCCATAAACAATAACATAGCTGTTTCCAGCTTCTAAGCAATGTTTTCTTGGTTTTAGCCTGTTTTGGGATAAAATGGGTATAAGTGGCTTTTAAACTCTCCACATCTATCTCAAACTCTTATAATTAGTTAGTTGCATTGCATTAAGACACATTTTAACCCCATAAACACTAACATAGCTGTTTACAGCTACTAAGCAATGTTTTCTTGGTTTTAGCCTGTTTTGGGACAAAATGGGAATAAGTGGCTTTTAAACTCTCCACATCTATCTCAAAGTCTTATAATTAGTTAGTTGCATTGGATAAAGACACATTTTAACCCCATAAACACTAACATAGCTGTTTACAGCTTCTAAGCAATGTTTTCTTGGTTTTAGCTTGTTTTGGGACAAAATGGGTATAAGTGGCTTTTAAACTCTCCACATCTATCTCAAACTCTTATAATTAGTTAGTTGCATTGGATTAAGACACATTTTAACCCCATAAACACTAACATAACTGTTTACAGCTTCTAAGCAATGTTTTCTTGGTTTTAGCCTGTTTTGGGACAAAATGGGTATAAGTGGCTTTTAAACACTCCACATCTATCTCAAACTCTTATAATTAGTTAGTTGCATTGGATTAAGACACATTTTAACCCCAGAAACACTAACATAGCTGTTTACAGCTTGTAAGCAATGTTTTCTTGGTTTTAGCCTGTTTTGGGACAAAATGGGTATAAATGGATTTTAAACTCTCCACATCTATCTCAAACTCTTATAATTAGTTAGTTGCATTGGATTAAGACATATTTTAACCACATAAACACTAACATAGCTGTTTGCAGAGTCTAAGCAATGTTTTCTTGGTTTTAGCCTGTTTTGGGACAAAATGGGTATAAGTGGCTTTTAAACTCTCCACATCTATCTCAAACTCTTATACTTAGTTAGTTGCATTGGATTAAGAAACATTTTAACCCCATAAACACAAACATAGCTGTTTACAGCTACTAAGCAATTTTTTCTTGCTGTTAGTTTGTTTTGGGACAAAATGGGTATAAGTGGCTTTTAAACTCTCCACATCTATCTCAAACTCTTATAATTAGTTAGTTGCCTTTGATTAAGACACATTTTAACCCCATAAACACTAACATAGCTGTTTACAACTTCTAAGCAATGTTTTCTTGGTTTTAGCCTGTTTTGGGACAAAATGGGTATAAGTGGCTTTTAAACTCTCCACATCTATCTCAAACTCTTATAATTAGTTAGTTGCATTGGATTAAGACACATTTTAACCCCATAAAAACTAACATAGCTGTTTACAGCTTCTAAGCAATGTTTTCTTGGTGTTAGCCTGTTTTGGGATAAAATTGGTATAAGTGGCTTTTAAAACTCTCCACATTCATCTCAAACTCTTATAATTAGTTAGTTGCATTGGATTAAGACACATTTTAACCCCATAAACACTAACATAACTGTTTACAGCTTCTAAGCAATGTTTTCTTGGTTTTAGCCTGTTTTGGGACAAAATGGGTATAAGTGGCTTTTAAACTCTCCACATCTATCTCAAACTCTTATACTTAGTTAGTTGCATTGGATTAAGACACATTTTAACCCCATAAACACTAACATGGCTGTTAACAACTACTAAGCAATGTTTTCTTGGTTTTAGCCTCTATTGGGAAAAAATGGGAATAAGTGGCTTTTAAACTCTCCACATCTATCTCAAACTCTTATAATTAGTTAGTTGCATTGGATTAAGACACATTTTAACCCCATAAACAATAACATAGCTGTTTCCAGCTTCTAAGCAATGTTTTCTTGGTTTTAGCCTGTTTTGGGACAAAATGGGTATAAGTGGCTTCTAAACTCTCCACATCTATCTCAAACTCTTATAATTAGTTAGTTGCATTGCATTAAGAAACATTTTAACCCCATAAACACTAACATAGCTGTTTACAGCTACTAAGCAATGTTTTCTTGGTTTTAGCCTGTTTTGGGACAAAATGGGAATAAGTGGCTTTTAAACTCTCCACATCTATCTCAAAGTCTTATAATTAGTTAGTTGCATTGGATAAAGACACATTTTAACCCCATAAACACTAACATAGCTGTTTACAGCTTCTAAGCATTGTTTTCTTTGTTTTAGCTTGTTTTGGGACAAAATGGGTATAAGTGGCTTTTAAACTCTCCACATCTATCTCAAACTCTTATAATTAGTTAGTTGCATTGGATTAAGACACATTTTAACCCCATAAACACTAACATAGCTGTTTACAGCTACTAAGCAATGTTTTCTTGGTTTTAGCCTTATTGGGACAAAATGGGTATAAGTGGCTTTTAAACTCTCCACATCTATCTCAAACTCTTAAAATTAGTTAGTTGCATTGGGTTAAGACACATTTTAACCCCATAAAAACTAACATAGCTGTTTACAGCTTCTAAGCAATGTTTTCTTGGTGTTAGACTGTTTTGGGATAAAATTGGTATAAGTGGCTTTTAAAACTCTCCACATTCATCTCAAACTCTTATAATTAGTTAGTTGCATTGGATTAAGACATATTTTAACCCCATAAACACTAACATAACTGTTTACAGCTTCTAAGCAATGTTTTTTCTTGGTTTTAGCCTGTTTTGGGACAAAATGGGTATAAGTGGCTTTTAAACTCTCCACATCTATCTCAAACTCTTATACTTAGTTAGTTGCATTGGATTAAGACACATTTTAACCCCATAAACACTAACATGGCTGTTAACAACTACTAAGCAATGTTTTCTTGGTTTTAGCCTCTATTGGGAAAAAATGGGAATAAGTGGCTTTTAAACTCTCCACATCTATCTCAAACTCTTATAATTAGTTAGTTGCATTGGATTAAGACACATTTTAACCCCATAAACACTAACATAGCTGTTTACAGCTTCTAAGCAATGTTTTCTTGGTTTTAGCCTGTTTTGGGACAAAATGGGAATAAGTCGCTTTTAAACTCTCCACATCTATCTCAAAGTCTTATAATTAGTTAGTTGCATTGGATTAAGACACATTATAACCCCATTAACACTAACATAGCTGTTTACAGCTTCTAAGCAATGTTTTCTTGGTTTTAGCTTGTTTTGGGACAAAATGGGTATAAGTGACTTTTAAACTCTCCACATCTATCTCAAACTCTTATAGTTAGTTAGTTGCATTGGATTAAGACATATTTTAACCACATAAACACTAACATAGCTGTTTGCAGAGTCTAAGCAATGTTTTCTTGGTTTTAGCCTGTTTTGGGACAAAATGGGTATAAGTGGCTTTTAAACTCTCCACATCTATCTCAAACTCTTATACTTAGTTAGTTGCATTGGATTAAGACACATTTTAACCCCATAAACACAAACATAGCTGTTTACAGCTACTAAGCAATTTTTTCTTGCTGTTAGTTTGTTTTGGGACAAAATGGGTATAAGTGGCTTTTAAACTCTCCACATCTATCTCAAACTCTTATAATTAGTTAGTTGCCTTGGATTAAGACACATTTTAACCCCATAAACACTAACATAGCTGTTTACAACTTCTAAGCAATGTTTTCTTGGTTTTAGCCTGTTTTGGGACAAAATCGGTATAAGTGGCTTTTAAACTCTCCACATCTATCTCAAACTCTTATAATTAGTTATTTGCATTGGGTTAAGACACATTTTAACCCCATAAAAACTAACATAGCTGTTTACAGCTTCTAAGCAATGTTTTCTTGGTGTTAGCCTGTTTTGGGATAAAATTGGTATAAGTGGTTTTTAAAACTCTCCACATTCATCTCAAACTCTTATAATTAGTTAGTTGCATTGGATTAAGACACATTTTAACCCCATAAACACTAACATAACTGTTTACAGCTTCTAAGCAATGTTTTCTTGGTTTTAGCCTGTTTTAGGACAAAATGGGTATAAGTGGCTTTTAAACTCTCCACATCTATCTCAAACTCTTATACTTAGTTAGTTGCATTGGATTAAGACACATTTTAACCCCATAAACACTAACATGGCTGTTAACAAGTACTAAGCAATGTTTTCTTGGTTTTAGCCTCTATTGGGAAAAAATGGGAATAAGTGGCTTTTAAACTCTCCACATCTATCTCAAACTCTTATAATTAGTTAGTTGCATTGGATTAAAACACATTTTAACCCCATAAACACTAACATAGCTGTTTACAGCTTCTAAGCAATGTTTTCTTGGTTTTAGCCTGTTTTGGGACAAAATGGGAATAAGTGGCTTTTAAACTCTCCACATCTATCTGAAAGTCTTATAATTAGTTAGTTGCATTGGATTAAGACACATTTTAACCCCATTAACACTAACATAGCTGTTTACAGCTTCTAAGCAATGTTTTCTTGGTTTTAGCTTGTTTTGGGACAAAATGGGTATAAGTGGCTTTTAAACTCTCCACATCTATCTCAAACTCTTATAATTAGTTAGTTGCATTGGATTAAGACACATTTTAACCCCATAAACAATAACATAGCTGTTTCCAGCTTCTAAGCAATGTTTTCTTGGTTTTAGCCTGTTTTGGGACAAAATGGGTATAAGTGGCTTTTAAACTCTCCACATCTATCTCAAACTCTTATAATTAGTTAGTTGCATTGCATTAAGAAACATTTTAACCCCATAAACACTAACATAGCTGTTTACAGCTACTAAGCAATGTTTTCTTGGTTTTAGCCTGTTTTGGGACAAAATGGGAATAAGTGGCTTTTAAACTCTCCACATCTATCTCAAAGTCTTATAATTAGTTAGTTGCATTGGATAAAGACACATTTTAACCCCATAAACACTAACATAGCTGTTTACAGCTTCTAAGCAATGTTTTCTTGGTTTTAGCTTGTTTTGGGACAAAATGGGTATAAGTGGCTTTTAAACTCTCCACATCTATCTCAAACTCTTATAATTAGTTAGTTGCATTGGATTAAGACACATTTTAACCCCATAAACACTAACATAGCTGTTTACAGCTACTAAGCAATGTTTTCTTGGTTTTAGCCTCTATTGGGACAAAATGGGTATAAGTGGCTTTTAAACTCTCCACATCTATCTCAAACTCTTATAATTAGTTAGTTGCATTGGGTTAAGACACATTTTAACCCCATAAAAACTAACATAGCTGTTTACAGCTTCTAAGCAATGTTTTCTTGGTGTTAGACTGTTTTGGGATAAAATTGGTATAAGTGGCTTTTAAAACTCTCCACATTCATCTCAAACTCTTATAATTAGTTAGTTGCATTGGATTAAGACATATTTTAACCCCATAAACACTAACATAACTGTTTACAGCTTCTAAGCAATGTTTTTTCTTGGTTTTAGCCTGTTTTGGGACAAAATGGGTATAAGTGGCTTTTAAACTCTCCACATCTATCTCAAACTCTTATACTTAGTTAGTTGCATTGGATTAAGACACATTTTAACCCCATAAACACTAACATGGCTGTTAACAACTACTAAGCAATGTTTTCTTGGTTTTAGCCTCTATTGGGAAAAAATGGGAATAAGTGGCTTTTAAACTCTCCACATCTATCTCAAACTCTTATAATTAGTTAGTTGCATTGGATTAAGACACATTTTAACCCCATAAACACTAACATAGCTGTTTACAGCTTCTAAGCAATGTTTTCTTGGTTTTAGCCTGTTTTGGGACAAAATGGGAATAAGTGGCTTTTAAACTCTCCACATCTATCTGAAAGTCTTATAATTAGTTAGTTGCATTGGATTAAGACACATTTTAACCCCATTAACACTAACATAGCTGTTTACAGCTTCTAAGCAATGTTTTCTTGGTTTTAGCTTGTTTTGGGACAAAATGGGTATAAGTGACTTTTAAACTCTCCACATCTATCTCAAACTCTTATAGTTAGTTAGTTGCATTGGATTAAGACATATTTTAACCACATAAACACTAACATAGCTGTTTGCAGAGTCTAAGCAATGTTTTCTTGGTTTTAGCCTGTTTTGGGACAAAATGGGTATAAGTGGCTTTTAAACTCTCCACATCTATCTCAAACTCTTATACTTAGTTAGTTGCATTGGATTAAGACACATTTTAACCCCATAAACACAAACATAGCTGTTTACAGCTACTAAGCAATTTTTTCTTGCTGTTAGTTTGTTTTGGGACAAAATGGGTATAAGTGGCTTTTAAACTCTCCACATCTATCTCAAACTCTTATAATTAGTTAGTTGCCTTGGATTAAGACACATTTTAACCCCATAAACACTAACATAGCTGTTTACAACTTCTAAGCAATGTTTTCTTGGTTTTAGCCTGTTTTGGGACAAAATCGGTATAAGTGGCTTTTAAACTCTCCACATCTATCTCAAACTCTTATAATTAGTTATTTGCATTGGGTTAAGACACATTTTAACCCCATAAAAACTAACATAGCTGTTTACAGCTTCTAAGCAATGTTTTCTTGGTGTTAGCCTGTTTTGGGATAAAATTGGTATAAGTGGTTTTTAAAACTCTCCACATTCATCTCAAACTCTTATAATTAGTTAGTTGCATTGGATTAAGACACATTTTAACCCCATAAACACTAACATAACTGTTTACAGCTTCTAAGCAATGTTTTCTTGGTTTTAGCCTGTTTTAGGACAAAATGGGTATAAGTGGCTTTTAAACTCTCCACATCTATCTCAAACTCTTATACTTAGTTAGTTGCATTGGATTAAGACACATTTTAACCCCATAAACACTAACATGGCTGTTAACAAGTACTAAGCAATGTTTTCTTGGTTTTAGCCTCTATTGGGAAAAAATGGGAATAAGTGGCTTTTAAACTCTCCACATCTATCTCAAACTCTTATAATTAGTTAGTTGCATTGGATTAAAACACATTTTAACCCCATAAACACTAACATAGCTGTTTACAGCTTCTAAGCAATGTTTTCTTGGTTTTAGCCTGTTTTGGGACAAAATGGGAATAAGTGGCTTTTAAACTCTCCACATCTATCTGAAAGTCTTATAATTAGTTAGTTGCATTGGATTAAGACACATTTTAACCCCATTAACACTAACATAGCTGTTTACAGCTTCTAAGCAATGTTTTCTTGGTTTTAGCTTGTTTTGGGACAAAATGGGTATAAGTGGCTTTTAAACTCTCCACATCTATCTCAAACTCTTATAATTAGTTAGTTGCATTGGATTAAGACACATTTTAACCCCATAAACAATAACATAGCTGTTTCCAGCTTCTAAGCAATGTTTTCTTGGTTTTAGCCTGTTTTGGGACAAAATGGGTATAAGTGGCTTTTAAACTCTCCACATCTATCTCAAACTCTTATAATTAGTTAGTTGCATTGCATTAAGAAACATTTTAACCCCATAAACACTAACATAGCTGTTTACAGCTACTAAGCAATGTTTTCTTGGTTTTAGCCTGTTTTGGGACAAAATGGGAATAAGTGGCTTTTAAACTCTCCACATCTATCTCAAAGTCTTATAATTAGTTAGTTGCATTGGATAAAGACACATTTTAACCCCATAAACACTAACATAGCTGTTTACAGCTTCTAAGCAATGTTTTCTTGGTTTTAGCTTGTTTTGGGACAAAATGGGTATAAGTGGCTTTTAAACTCTCCACATCTATCTCAAACTCTTATAGTTAGTTAGTTGCATTGGATTAAGACATATTTTAACCACATAAACACTAACATAGCTGTTTGCAGAGTCTAAGCAATGTTTTCTTGGTTTTAGCCTGTTTTGGGACAAAATGGGTATAAGTGGCTTTTAAACTCTCCACATCTATCTCAAACTCTTATACTTAGTTAGTTGCATTGGATTAAGACACATTTTAACCCCATAAACACAAACATAGCTGTTTACAGCTACTAAGCAATTTTTTCTTGCTGTTAGTTTGTTTTGGGACAAAATGGGTATAAGTGGCTTTTAAACTCTCCACATCTATCTCAAACTCTTATAATTAGTTAGTTGCCTTGGATTAAGACACATTTTAACCCCATAAACACTAACATAGCTGTTTACAACTTCTAAGCAATGTTTTCTTGGTTTTAGCCTGTTTTGGGACAAAATCGGTATAAGTGGCTTTTAAACTCTCCACATCTATCTCAAACTCTTATAATTAGTTAGTTGCATTGGGTTAAGACACATTTTAACCCCATAAAAACTAACATAGCTGTTTACAGCTTCTAAGCAATGTTTTCTTGGTGTTAGCCTGTTTTGGGATAAAATTGGTATAAGTGGTTTTTAAAACTCTCCACATTCATCTCAAACTCTTATAATTAGTTAGTTGCATTGGATTAAGACACATTTTAACCCCATAAACACTAACATAACTGTTTACAGCTTCTAAGCAATGTTTTCTTGGTTTTAGCCTGTTTTAGGACAAAATGGGTATAAGTGGCTTTTAAACTCTCCACATCTATCTCAAACTCTTATAATTAGTTAGTTGCATTGCATTAAGAAACATTTTAACCCCATAAACACTAACATAGCTGTTTACAGCTACTAAGCAATGTTTTCTTGGTTTTAGCCTGTTTTGGGACAAAATGGGAATAAGTGGCTTTTAAACTCTCCACATCTATCTCAAAGTCTTATAATTAGTTAGTTGCATTGGATAAAGACACATTTTAACCCCATAAACACTAACATAGCTGTTTACAGCTTCTAAGCAATGTTTTCTTGGTTTTAGCTTGTTTTGGGACAAAATGGGTATAAGTGGCTTTTAAACTCTCCACATCTATCTCAAACTCTTATAGTTAGTTAGTTGCATTGGATTAAGACATATTTTAACCACATAAACACTAACATAGCTGTTTGCAGAGTCTAAGCAATGTTTTCTTGGTTTTAGCCTGTTTTGGGACAAAATGGGTATAAGTGGCTTTTAAACTCTCCACATCTATCTCAAACTCTTATACTTAGTTAGTTGCATTGGATTAAGACACATTTTAACCCCATAAACACAAACATAGCTGTTTACAGCTACTAAGCAATTTTTTCTTGCTGTTAGTTTGTTTTGGGACAAAATGGGTATAAGTGGCTTTTAAACTCTCCACATCTATCTCAAACTCTTATAATTAGTTAGTTGCCTTGGATTAAGACACATTTTAACCCCATAAACACTAACATAGCTGTTTACAACTTCTAAGCAATGTTTTCTTGGTTTTAGCCTGTTTTGGGACAAAATCGGTATAAGTGGCTTTTAAACTCTCCACATCTATCTCAAACTCTTATAATTAGTTAGTTGCATTGGGTTAAGACACATTTTAACCCCATAAAAACTAACATAGCTGTTTACAGCTTCTAAGCAATGTTTTCTTGGTGTTAGCCTGTTTTGGGATAAAATTGGTATAAGTGGTTTTTAAAACTCTCCACATTCATCTCAAACTCTTATAATTAGTTAGTTGCATTGGATTAAGACACATTTTAACCCCATAAACACTAACATAACTGTTTACAGCTTCTAAGCAATGTTTTCTTGGTTTTAGCCTGTTTTAGGACAAAATGGGTATAAGTGGCTTTTAAACTCTCCACATCTATCTCAAACTCTTATACTTAGTTAGTTGCATTGGATTAAGACACATTTTAACCCCATAAACACTAACATGGCTGTTAACAAGTACTAAGCAATGTTTTCTTGGTTTTAGCCTCTATTGGGAAAAAATGGGAATAAGTGGCTTTTAAACTCTCCACATCTATCTCAAACTCTTATAATTAGTTAGTTGCATTGGATTAAAACACATTTTAACCCCATAAACACTAACATAGCTGTTTACAGCTTCTAAGCAATGTTTTCTTGGTTTTAGCCTGTTTTGGGACAAAATGGGAATAAGTGGCTTTTAAACTCTCCACATCTATCTGAAAGTCTTATAATTAGTTAGTTGCATTGGATTAAGACACATTTTAACCCCATTAACACTAACATAGCTGTTTACAGCTTCTAAGCAATGTTTTCTTGGTTTTAGCTTGTTTTGGGACAAAATGGGTATAAGTGACTTTTAAACTCTCCACATCTATCTCAAACTCTTATAGTTAGTTAGTTGCATTGGATTAAGACATATTTTAACCACATAAACACTAACATAGCTGTTTGCAGAGTCTAAGCAATGTTTTCTTGGTTTTAGCCTGTTTTGGGACAAAATGGGTATAAGTGGCTTTTAAACTCTCCACATCTATCTCAAACTCTTATACTTAGTTAGTTGCATTGGATTAAGACACATTTTAACCCCATAAACACAAACATAGCTGTTTACAGCTACTAAGCAATTTTTTCTTGCTGTTAGTTTGTTTTGGGACAAAATGGGTATAAGTGGCTTTTAAACTCTCCACATCTATCTCAAACTCTTATAATTAGTTAGTTGCCTTGGATTAAGACACATTTTAACCCCATAAACACTAACATAGCTGTTTACAACTTCTAAGCAATGTTTTCTTGGTTTTAGCCTGTTTTGGGACAAAATCGGTATAAGTGGCTTTTAAACTCTCCACATCTATCTCAAACTCTTATAATTAGTTATTTGCATTGGGTTAAGACACATTTTAACCCCATAAAAACTAACATAGCTGTTTACAGCTTCTAAGCAATGTTTTCTTGGTGTTAGCCTGTTTTGGGATAAAATTGGTATAAGTGGTTTTTAAAACTCTCCACATTCATCTCAAACTCTTATAATTAGTTAGTTGCATTGGATTAAGACACATTTTAACCCCATAAACACTAACATAACTGTTTACAGCTTCTAAGCAATGTTTTCTTGGTTTTAGCCTGTTTTAGGACAAAATGGGTATAAGTGGCTTTTAAACTCTCCACATCTATCTCAAACTCTTATACTTAGTTAGTTGCATTGGATTAAGACACATTTTAACCCCATAAACACTAACATGGCTGTTAACAAGTACTAAGCAATGTTTTCTTGGTTTTAGCCTCTATTGGGAAAAAATGGGAATAAGTGGCTTTTAAACTCTCCACATCTATCTCAAACTCTTATAATTAGTTAGTTGCATTGGATTAAAACACATTTTAACCCCATAAACACTAACATAGCTGTTTACAGCTTCTAAGCAATATTTTCTTGGTTTTAGCCTGTTTTGGGACAAAATCGGTATAAGTGGCTTTTAAACTCTCCACATCTATCTCAAACTCTTATAATTAGTTAGTTGCATTGGGTTAAGACACATTTTAACCCCATAAAAACTAACATAGCTGTTTACAGCTTCTAAGCAATGTTTTCTTGGTGTTAGCCTGTTTTGGGATAAAATTGGTATAAGTGGTTTTTAAAACTCTCCACATTCATCTCAAACTCTTATAATTAGTTAGTTGCATTGGATTAAGACACATTTTAACCCCATAAACACTAACATAACTGTTTACAGCTTCTAAGCAATGTTTTCTTGGTTTTAGCCTTTTTTAGGACAAAATGGGTATAAGTGGCTTTTAAACTCTCCACATCTATCTCAAACTCTTATACTTAGTTAGTTGCATTGGATTAAGACACATTTTAACCCCATAAACACTAACATGGCTGTTAACAAGTACTAAGCAATGTTTTCTTGGTTTTAGCCTCTATTGGGAAAAAATGGGAATAAGTGGCTTTTAAACTCTCCACATCTATCTCAAACTCTTATAATTAGTTAGTTGCATTGGATTAAAACACATTTTAACCCCATAAACACTAACATAGCTGTTTACAGCTTCTAAGCAATGTTTTCTTGGTTTTAGCCTGTTTTGGGACAAAATGGGAATAAGTGGCTTTTAAACTCTCCACATCTATCTGAAAGTCTTATAATTAGTTAGTTGCATTGGATTAAGACACATTTTAACCCCATTAACACTAACATAGCTGTTTACAGCTTCTAAGCAATGTTTTCTTGGTTTTAGCTTGTTTTGGGACAAAATGGGTATAAGTGACTTTTAAACTCTCCACATCTATCTCAAACTCTTATAGTTAGTTAGTTGCATTGGATTAAGACATATTTTAACCACATAAACACTAACATAGCTGTTTGCAGAGTCTAAGCAATGTTTTCTTGGTTTTAGCCTGTTTTGGGACAAAATGGGTATAAGTGGCTTTTAAACTCTCCACATCTATCTCAAACTCTTATAATTAGTTAGTTGCCTTGGATTAAGACACATTTTAACCCCATAAACACTAACATAGCTGTTTACAACTTCTAAGCAATGTTTTCTTGGTTTTAGCCTGTTTTGGGACAAAATCGGTATAAGTGGCTTTTAAACTCTCCACATCTATCTCAAACTCTTATAATTAGTTAGTTGCCTTGGATTAAGACACATTTTAACCCCATAAACACTAACATAGCTGTTTACAACTTCTAAGCAATGTTTTCTTGGTTTTAGCCTGTTTTGGGACAAAATCGGTATAAGTGGCTTTTAAACTCTCCACATCTATCTCAAACTCTTATAATTAGTTAGTTGCATTGGGTTAAGACACATTTTAACCCCATAAAAACTAACATAGCTGTTTACAGCTTCTAAGCAATGTTTTCTTGGTGTTAGCCTGTTTTGGGATAAAATTGGTATAAGTGGTTTTTAAAACTCTCCACATTCATCTCAAACTCTTATAATTAGTTAGTTGCATTGGATTAAGACACATTTTAACCCCATAAACACTAACATAACTGTTTACAGCTTCTAAGCAATGTTTTCTTGGTTTTAGCCTGTTTTAGGACAAAATGGGTATAAGTGGCTTTTAAACTCTCCACATCTATCTCAAACTCTTATACTTAGTTAGTTGCATTGGATTAAGACACATTTTAACCCCATAAACACTAACATGGCTGTTAACAAGTACTAAGCAATGTTTTCTTGGTTTTAGCCTCTATTGGGAAAAAATGGGAATAAGTGGCTTTTAAACTCTCCACATCTATCTCAAACTCTTATAATTAGTTAGTTGCATTGGATTAAAACACATTTTAACCCCATAAACACTAACATAGCTGTTTACAGCTTCTAAGCAATGTTTTCTTGGTTTTAGCCTGTTTTGGGACAAAATGGGAATAAGTGGCTTTTAAACTCTCCACATCTATCTGAAAGTCTTATAATTAGTTAGTTGCATTGGATTAAGACACATTTTAACCCCATTAACACTAACATAGCTGTTTACAGCTTCTAAGCAATGTTTTCTTGGTTTTAGCTTGTTTTGGGACAAAATGGGTATAAGTGACTTTTAAACTCTCCACATCTATCTCAAACTCTTATAGTTAGTTAGTTGCATTGGATTAAGACACATTTTAACCCCATAAAAACTAACATAGCTGTTTACAGCTTCTAAGCAATGTTTTCTTGGTGTTAGCCTATTTTGGGATAAAATGGGTATAAGTGGGTTTTAAAACTCTCCACATTCATCTCAAACTCTTATAATTAGTTAGTTGCATTGGATTAAGACACATTTTAACCCCATAAACACTAACATAACTGTTTACAGCTTCTAAGCAATGTTTTCTTGGTTTTAGCCTGTTTTGGGACAAAATGGGTATAAGTGGCTTTTAAACTCTCCACATCTATCTCAAACTCTTATAATTAGTTAGTTGCATTGGATTAAGACACATTTTAACCCCATAAACACTAACATAGCTGTTTACAGCTACTAAGCAATGTTTTATTGGTTTTAGCCTCTATTGGGACAAAATGGGAATAAGTGGCTTTTAAACTCTCCACATCTATCTCAAACTCTTATAATTAGTTAGTTGCATTGGATTAAGACACATTTTAACCCCATAAACACTAACATAGCTGTTTCCAGCTTCTAAGCAATGTTTTCTTGGTTTAAGCCTGTTTTGGGACAAAATGGGTATAAGTGGCTTTTAAACTCTCCACATCTATCTCAAACTCTTATAATTAGTTAGTTGCATTGCATTAAGACACATTTTAACCCCATAAACACTAACACAGCTGTTTACAGCTACTAAGCAATGTTTTCTTGGTTTTAGCCTGTTTTGGGACAAAATGGGAATAAGTGGCTTTTAAACTCTCCACATCTATCTAAAAGTCTTATAATTAGTTAGTTGCATTGGATTAAGACACATTTTAACCCCATAAACACTAACATAGCTGTTTACAGCTTCTAAGCAATGTTTTCTTGGTTTTAGCCTGTTTTGGAACAAAATGGGTATAAGTGGCTTTTAAACTCTCCACATCTATCTCAAACTCTTATAATTAGTTAGTTGCATTGGATTAAGACACATTTTAACCCCATAAAAACTAACATAGCTGTTTACAGCTTTTAAGCAATGTTTTCTTGGTGTTAGCCAGTTTTGGGATAAAATGGGTATAAGTGGTATTTAAAACTCTCCACATTCATCTCAAAGTCTTATAATTAGTTAGTTGCATTGGATTAAGACACATTTTAACCCCATAAACACTAACATAACTGTTTACAGCTTCTAAGCAATGTTTTCTTGGTTTTAGCCTGTTTTGGGACAAAATGGGTATAAGTGGCTTTTAAACTCTCCACATCTATCTCAAACTCTTATACTTAGTTAGTTGCATTGGATTAAGACACATTTTAACCCCACAAAAACTAACATAGCTGTTTACAGCTACTAAGCAATGTTTTCTTGGTTTTAGCCTGTTTTGGGATAAAATGGGTATAAGTGGCTTTTAAAACTCTCCACATTCATCTCAAACTCTTATAATTAGTTAGTTGCATTGGATAAAGACACATTTTAACCCAATAAACACTAACATAGCTGTTTACAGCTTCTAAGCAATGTTTTCTTGGTTTTACCCTGTTTTGGGACAAAATGGGTATAAGTGGCTTTTAAACTCTCCACATCTATCTCAAACTCTTATAATTAGTTTGTTGCATTGGATTAAGACACATTTTAACCCCATAAAAACTAACATAGCTGTTTACAGCTTCTAAGCAATGATTTCTTGGTGTTAGCCTATTTTGGGATAAAATGGGTATAAGTGGCTTTTAAAACTCTCCACATTCATCTCAAACTCTTATAACTGGTTAGTTGCATTGGATTAAGACACATTTTAACCCCATAAACACTAACATAACTGTTTACAGCTTCTAAGCAATGTTTTCTTGGTTTTAGCCTGTTTTGGGACAAAATGGGTATAAGTGGCTTTTAAACTCTCCACATCTATCTCAAAGTCTTATAATTAGTTAGTTGCATTGGATTAAGACACATTTTAACCCCATAAACACTAACATAGCTGTTTACAGCTTCTAAGCAATGTTTTCTTGGTTTTAGCCTGTTTTGGGACAAAAAGGGTATAAGTGGCTTTTAAACTCTCCACATCTATCTCAAACTCTTATAATTAGTTAGTTGCATTGGATTAAGACACATTTTAACCCCATAAAAACTAACATAGCTGTTTACAGCTTCTAAGCAATGTTTTCTTGGTGTTAGCCTATTTTGGGATAAAATGGGTATAAGTGGCTTCTAAAACTCTCCACATTCATCTCAAAGTCTTATAATTAGTTAGTTGCATTGGATTAAGACACATTTTAACCCCATAAACACTAACATAACTGTTTACAGCTACTAAGCAATGTTTTCTTGGTTTTAGCCTGTTTTGGGACAAAATGGGAATAAGTGGCTTTTAAACTCTCCACATCTATCTCAAAGTCTTATAATTAGTTAGTTGCATTGCATTAAGACACATTTTAACCCCATAAACACTAACATAGCTGTTTACAGCTACTAAGCAATGTTTTCTTGGTTTTAGCCTGTTTTGGGACAAAATGGGAATAAGTGGCTTTTAAACTCTCCACATCTATCTCAAAGTCTTATAATTAGTTAGTTGCATTGGATTAAGACACATTTTAACCCCATAAACACTAACATAGCTGTTTACAGCTTCTAAGCAATGTTTTCTTGGTTTTAGCCTGTTTTGGAACAAAATGGGTATAAGTGGCTTTTAAACTCTCCACATCTATCTCAAACTCTTATAATTAGTTAGTTGCATTGGATTAAGACACATTTTAACCCCATAAAAACTAACATAGCTGTTTACAGCTTCTAAGCAATGTTTTCTTGGTGTTAGCCTGTTTTGGGATAAAATGGGTATAAGTGGTATTTAAAACTCTCCACATTCATCTCAAAGTCTTATAATTAGTTAGTTGCATTGGATTAAGACACATTTTAACCCCATAAATACTAACATAACTGTTTACAGCTTCTAAGCAATGTTTTCTTGGTTTTAGCCTGTTTTGGGACAAAATGGGTATAAGTGGCTTTTAAACTCTCCACATCTATCTCAAACTCTTATACTTAGTTAGTTGCATTGGATAAAGACACATTTTAACCCCATAAACACTAACATAGCTGTTTACAGCTTCTAAGCAATGTTTTCTTGGTTTTACCCTGTTTTGGGACAAAATGGGTATAAGTGGCTTTTAAACTCTCCACATCTATCTCAAACTCTTATAATTAGTTTGTTGCATTGGATTAAGACACATTTTAACCCCATAAACACTAACATAGCTGTTTACAGCTTCTAAGCAATGTTTTCTTGGTTTTAGCCTGTTTTGGGACAAAAAGGGTATAAGTGGCTTTTAAACTCTCCACATCTATCTCAAACTCTTATAATTAGTTAGTTGCATTGGATTAAGACACATTTTAACCCCATAAAAACTAACATAGCTGTTTACAGCTTCTAAGCAATGTTTTCTTGGTGTTAGCCTATTTTGGGATAAAATTGGTATAAGTGGCTTCTAAAACTCTCCACATTCATCTCAAAGTCTTATAATTAGTTAGTTGCATTGGATTAAGACACATTTTAACCCCATAAACACTAACATAACTGTTTACAGCTACTAAGCAATGTTTTCTTGGTTTTAGCCTGTTTTGGGACAAAATGGGAATAAGTGGCTTTTAAACTCTCCACATCTATCTCAAAGTCTTATAATTAGTTAGTTGCATTGCATTAAGACACATTTTAACCCCATAAACACTAACATAGCTGTTTACAGCTACTAAGCAATGTTTTCTTGGTTTTAGCCTGTTTTGGGACAAAATGGGAATAAGTGGCTTTTAAACTGTCCACATCTATCTCAAAGTCTTATAATTAGTTAGTTGCATTGGATTAAGACACATTTTAACCCCATAAACACTAACATAGCTGTTTACAGCTTCTAAGCAATGTTTTCTTGGTTTTAGCCTGTTTTGGAACAAAATGGGTATAAGTGGCTTTTAAACTCTCCACATCTATCTCAAACTCTTATAATTAGTTAGTTGCATTGGATTAAGACACATTTTAACCCCATAAAAACTAACATAGCTGTTTACAGCTTCTAAGCAATGTTTTCTTGGTGTTAGCCTGTTTTCGGATAAAATGGGTATAAGTGGTATTTAAAACTCTCCACATTCATCTCAAAGTCTTATAATTAGTTAGTTGCATTGGATTAAGACACATTTTAACCCCATAAATACTAACATAACTGTTTACAGCTTCTAAGCAATGTTTTCTTGGTTTTAGCCTGTTTTGGGACAAAATGGGTATAAGTGGCTTTTAAACTCTCCACATCTATCTCAAACTCTTATACTTAGTTAGTTGCATTGGATTAAGACACATTTTAACCCCATAAAAACTAACATAGCTGTTTACAGCTACTAAGCAATGTTTTCTTGGTTTTAGCCTATTTTGGGATAAAATGGGTATAAGTGGCTTTTAAAACTCTCCACATTCATCTCAAACTCCTATAATTAGTTAGTTGCATTGGATTAAGACACATTTTAACCCCATAAACACTAACATAACTGTTTACAGCTTCTAAGCAATGTTTTCTTGGTTTTAGCCTGTTTTGGGACAAAATGGGTATAAGTGGCTTTTAAACTCTCCACATCTATCTCAAACTCTTATACTTAGTTAGTTGCATTGGATAAAGACACATTTTAACCCCATAAACACTAACATAGCTGTTTACAGCTTCTAAGCAATGTTTTCTTGGTTTTACCCTGTTTTGGGACAAAATGGGTATAAGTGGCTTTTAAACTCTCCACATCTATCTCAAACTATTATAATTAGTTAGTTGCATTGGATTAAGACACATTTTAACCCCATAAAAACTAACATAGCTGTTTACAGCTTCTAAGCAATGATTTCTTGGTGTTAGCCTATTTTGGGATAAAATGGGTATACGTGGCTTTTAAAACTCTCCACATTCATCTCAAACTCTTATAATTGGTTAGTTGCATTGGATTAAGACACATTTTAACCCCATAAACACTAACATAACTGTTTACAGCTTCTAAGCAATGTTTTCTTGGTTTTAGCCTGTTTTGGGACAAAATGGGTATAAGTGGCTTTTAAACTCTCCACATCTATCTCAAAGTCTTATAATTAGTTAGTTGCATTGGATTAAGACACATTTTAACCCCATAAACACTAACATAGCTGTTTACAGCTTCTAAGCAATGTTTTCTTGGTTTTAGCCTGTTTTGGAACAAAATGGGTATAAGTGGCTTTTAAACTCTCCACATCTATCTCAAACTCTTATAATTAGTTAGTTGCATTGGATTAAGACACATTTTAACCCCATAAAAACTAACATAGCTGTTTACAGCTTCTAAGCAATGTTTTCTTGGTGTTAGCCTGTTTTCGGATAAAATGGGTATAAGTGGTATTTAAAACTCTCCACATTCATCTCAAAGTCTTATAATTAGTTAGTTGCATTGGATTAAGACACATTTTAACCCCATAAATACTAACATAACTGTTTACAGCTTCTAAGCAATGTTTTCTTGGTTTTAGCTTGTTTTGGGACAAAATGGGTATAAGTGGCTTTTAAACTCTCCACATCTATCTCAAACTCTTATACTTAGTTAGTTGCATTGGATTAAGACACATTTTAACCCCATAAAAACTAACATAGCTGTTTACAGCTACTAAGCAATGTTTTCTTGGTTTTAGCCTGTTTTGGGATAAAATGGGTATAAGTGGCTTTTAAACTCTCCACATCTATCTCAAACTCTTATAATTAGTTAGTTGCATTGGATTAAGACACATTTTAACCCCATAAACACTAACATAGCTGTTTACAGCTACTAAGCAATGTTTTCTTGGTTTTAGCCTGTTTTGGGACAAAATGGGTATAAGTGGCTTTTAAACTCTCCACATCTATCTCAAACTCTTATAATTAGTTAGTTGCATTGGATTAAGACACATTTTACCCCCATAAAAACTAACATAGCTGTTTACAGCTTCTAAGCAATGTTTTCTTGGTGTTAGCCTGTTTTGGGATAAAATGGGTATAAGTGGCATTTAAAACTCTCCACATTCATCTCAAAGTCTTATAATTAGCTAGTTGCATTGGATTAAGACACATTTTAACCCCATAAAGACTAACATAGCTGTTTACAGCTTCTAAGCAATGATTTCTTGGTGTTAGCCTATTTTGGGATAAAATGGGTATACGTGGCTTTTAAAACTCTCCACATTCATCTCAAACTCTTATAATTGGTTAGTTGCATTGGATTAAGACACATTTTAACCCCATAAACACTAACATAACTGTTTACAGCTTCTAAGCAATGTTTTCTTGGTTTTAGCCTGTTTTGGGACAAAATGGGTATAAGTGGCTTTTAAACTCTCCACATCTATCTCAAAGTCTTATAATTAGTTAGTTGCATTGGATTAAGACACATTTTAACCCCATAAACACTAACATAGCTGTTTACAGCTTCTAAGCAATGTTTTCTTGGTTTTAGCATGTTTTGGGACAAAAAGGGTATAAGTGGCTTTTAAACTCTCCACATCTATCTCAAACTCTTATAATTAGTTAGTTGCATTGGATTAAGACACATTTTAACCCCATAAAAACTAACATAGCTGTTTACAGCTTCTAAGCAATGTTTTTTTGGTGTTAGCCTATTTTGGGATAAAATGGGTATAAGTGGCTTCTAAAACTCTCCACATTCATCTCAAAGTCTTAAAATTAGTTAGTTGCATTGGATTAAGACACATTTTAACCCCATAAACACTAACATAACTGTTTACAGCTTCTAAGCAATGTTTTCTTGGTTTTAGCCTGTTTTGGGACAAAATGGGTATAAGTGGCTTTTAAACACTCCACATCTATCTCAAACTCTTATAATTAGTTAGTTGCATTGGATTAAGACACATTTTAACCCCAGAAACACTAACATAGCTGTTTACAGCTTGTAAGCAATGTTTTCTTGGTTTTAGCCTGTTTTGGGACAAAATGGGTATAAGTGGCTTTTAAACTCTCCACATCTATCTCCAACTCTTATAATTAGTTAGTTGCATTGGATTAAGACATATTTTAACCACATAAACACTAACATAGCTGTTTGCAGAGTCTAAGCAATGTTTTCTTGGTTTTAGCCTGTTTTGGGACAAAATGGGTATAAGTGGCTTTTAAACTCTCCACATCTATCTCAAACTCTTATACTTAGTTAGTTGCATTGGATTAAGACACATTTTAACCCCATAAACACAAACATAGCTGTTTACAGTTACTAAGCAATTTTTTCTAGCAATTTTGGGACAAAATGGGTATAAGTGGCTTTTAAACTCTCCACATCTATCTCAAACTCTTATAATTAGTTAGTTGCCTTGGATTAAGACACATTTTAACCCCATAATCACTAACATAGCTGTTTACAGCTTCTAAGCAATGTTTTCTTGGTTTTAGCCTGTTTTGGGACAAAATGGGTATAAGTGGCTTTTAAACTCTCCACATCTATCTCAAACTCTTATAATTAAATAGTTGCATTGGATGAAGACACATTTTAACCCCATAAAAACTAACATAGCTGTTTACAGCTTCTAAGCAATGTTTTCTTGGTGTTAGCCTGTTTTGGGATAAAATTGGTATAAGTGGCTTTTAAAACTCTCCACATTCATCTCAAACTCTTATAATTAGTTAGTTGCATTGGACTAAGACACATTTTAACCCCATAAACACTAACATAACTGTTTACAGCTTCTAAGCAATGTATTCTTGGTTTTAGCCTGTTTTGGGACAAAATGGGTATAAGTGGCTTTTAAACTCTCCACATCTATCTCAAACTCTTATACTTAGTTAGTTGCATTGGATTAAGACACATTTTAACCCCATAAACACTAACATAACTGTTTACAGCTTCTAAGCAATGTTTTCTTGGTTTTAGCCTCTATTGGGACAAAATGGGAATAAGTGGCTTTTAAACTCTCCACATCTATCTCAAACTCTTATAATTAGTTAGTTGCATTGGATTAAGACACATTTTAACACCATAAACACTAACATAGCTGTTTACAGCTTCTATGCAATGTTTTCTTGGTTTTAGCCTGTTTTGGGACAAAATGGGAATAAGTGGCTTTTAAACTCTCCACATCTATCTCAAAGTCTTATAATTAGTTAGTTGCATTGGATTAAGACACATTTTAACCCCATTAACACAAACATAGCTGTTTACAGCTTCTAAGCAATGTTTTCTTGGTTTTAGCCTGTTTTGGGACAAAATGGGTATAAGTGACTTTTAAACTCTCCACATCTATCTCAAACTCTTATAGTTAGTTAGTTGCATTGGATTAAGACACATTTTAACCCCATAAAAACTAACATAGCTGTTTACAGCTTCTAAGCAATGTTTTCTTGGTGTTAGCCTATTTTGGGATAAAATGGGTATAAGTGGGTTTTAAAACTCTCCACATTCATCTGAAACTCTTATATTGCATTGGATTAAGACACATTTTAATCCCATAAACACTAACATAACTGTTTACAGCTTCTAAGCAATGTTTTCTTGGTTTTAGCCTGTTTTGGGACAAAATGGGTATAAGTGGCTTTTAAACTCTCTACATCTATCTCAAACTCTTATACTTAGTTAGTTGCATTGGATTAAGACACATTTTAACCCCATAAACACTAACATAGCTGTTTACAGCTACTAAGCAATGTTTTCTTGGTTTTAGCCTCTATTAGGACAAAATGGGAATAAGTGGCTTTTAAACTCTCCACATCTATCTCAAACTCTTATAATTAGTTAGTAGCATTGGATTAAGACACATTTTAACCCCATAAACACTAACGTAGCTGTTTCCAGCTTCTAAGCAATGTTTTCTTGGTTTTAGCCTGTTTTGGGACAAAATGGGTATAAGTGGCTTTTAAACTCTCCACATCTATCTCAAACTCTTATAATTAGTTAGTTGCATTGCATTAAGACACATTTTAACCCCATAAACACTAACATAGCTGTTTACAGCTACTAAGCAATGTTTTCTTGGTTTTAGCCTGTTTTGGGACAAAATGGGAATAAGTGGCTTTTAAACTCTCCACATCTATCTCAAAGTCTTATAATTAGTAAGTTGCATTGGATTAAGACACATTTTAACCCCATAAACACTAACATAGCTGTTTACAGCTTCTAAGCAATGTTTTCTTGGTTTTAGCCTGTTTTGGGACAAAATGGGTATAAGTGGCTTTTAAACTCTCCACATCTATCTCAAACTCTTATAATTAGTTAGTTGCATTGGATTAAGACACATTTTACCCCCATAAAAACTAACATAGCTGTTTACAGCTTCTAAGCAATGTTTTCTTGGTGTTAGCCTGTTTTGGGATAAAATGGGTATAAGTGGCATTTAAAACTCTCCACATTCATCTCAAAGTCTTATAATTAGCTAGTTGCATTGGATTAAGACACATTTTAACCCCATAAACACTAACATAACTGTTTACAGCTTCTAAGCAATGTTTTCTTGGTTTTAGCCTGTTTTGGGACAAAATGGGTATAAGTGGCTTTTAAACTCTCCACATCTATCTCAAACTCTTATACTTAGTTACTTTCATTGGATTAAGACACATTTTAACCCCATAAAAACTAACATAGCTGTTTACAGCTACTAAGCAATATTTTCTTGGTTTTAGCCTGTTTTGGGATAAAATGGCTATAAGTGGCTTTTAAAACTCTCCACATTCATCTCAAACTCTTATAATTAGTTAGTTGCATTGGATTAAGACACATTTTAACCCCATAAACACTAACATAACTGTTTACAGCTTCTAAGCAATGTTTTCTTGGTTTTAGCCTGTTTTGGGACAAAATGGGTATAAGTGGCTTTTAAACTCTCCACATCTATCTCAAACTCTTATACTTAGTTAGTTGCATTGGATAAAGACATATTTTAACCCCATAAACACTAACATAGCTGTTTACAGCTTCTAAGCAATGTTTTCTTGGTTTTACCCTGTTTTGGGACAAAATGGGTATAAGTGGCTTTTAAACTCTCCACATCTATCTCAGACTCTTATAATTAATTAGTTGCATTGGATTAAGACACATTTTAACCCCATAAACACTAACATAACTGTTTACAGCTTCTAAGCAATGTTTTCTTGGTTTTAGCCTGTTTTGGGACAAAATGGGTATAAGTGGCTTTTAAACTCTCCACATCTATCTCAAACTCTTATAATTAGTTAGTTGCATTGGATTAAGACACATTTTAACCCCATAAAAACTAACATAGCTGTTTACAGCTTCTAAGCAATGTTTTCTTGGTGTTAGCCTATTTTGGGATAAAATGGGTATAAGTGGCTTTTAAAACTCTCCAGCTTCATCTCAAACTCTTATAATTGGTTAGTTGCATTGGATTAAGACACATTTTAACCCCATAAACACTAACATAACTGTTTACAGCTTCTAAGCAATGTTTTCTTGGTTTTAGCCTGTTTTGGGACAAAATGGGTATAAGTGGCTTTTAAACTCTCCACATCTATCTCAGACTCTTATAATTAGTTAGTTGCATTGGATTAAGACACATTTTAACCCCATAAACACTAACATAGCTGTTTACAGCTTCTAAGCAATGTTTTCTTGGTTTTAGCCTGTTTTGGGACAAAATGGGTATAAGTGGCTTTTAAACTCTCCACATCTATCTCAAACTCTTATAATTAGTTAGTTGCATTGGATTAAGACACATTTTAACCCCATAAACACTAACATAACTGTTTACAGCTTCTAAGCAATGTTTTCTTGGTTTTAGCCTGTTTTGGGACAAAATGGGTATAAGTGGCTTTTAAACTCTCCACATCTATCTCAAAGTCTTATAATTAGTTAGTTGCATTGGATTAAGACACATTTTAACCCCATAAACACTAACATAACTGTTTACAGCTTCTAAGCAATGTTTTCTTGGTTTTAGCCTGTTTTGGGACAAAATGGGTATAAGTGGCTTTTAAACTCTCCACATCTATCTCAAAGTCTTATAATTAGTTAGTTGCATTGGATTAAGACACAAAACCCCATAAACACTGACATAGCTGTTTACAGCTTCTAAGCAATGTTTTCTTGGTTTTAGCATGTTTTGGGACAAAAAGGGTATAAGTGGCTTTTAAACTCTCCACATCTATCTCAAACTCTTATAATTAGTTAGTTGCATTGGATTAAGACACATTTTAACCCCATAAAAACTAACATAGCTGTTTACAGCTTCTAAGCAATGTTTTTTTGGTGTTAGCCTATTTTGGGATAAAATGGGTATAAGTGGCTTCTAAAACTCTCCACATTCATCTCAAAGTCCTAAAATTAGTTAGTTGCATTGGATTAAGACACATTTTAACCCCATAAACACTAACATAACTGTTTACAGCTTCTAAGCAATGTTTTCTTGGTTTTAGCCTGTTTTGGGACAAAATGGGTATAAGTGGCTTTTAAACACTCCACATCTATCTCAAACTCTTATAATTAGTTAGTTGCATTGGATTAAGACACATTTTAACCCCAGAAACACTAACATAGCTGTTTACAGCTTGTAAGCAATGTTTTCTTGGTTTTAGCCTGTTTTGGGACAAAATGGGTATAAGTGGCTTTTAAACTCTCCACATCTATCTCAAACTCTTATAATTAGTTAGTTGCATTGGATTAAGACATATTTTAACCACATAAACACTAACATAGCTGTTTGCAGAGTCTAAGCAATGTTTTCTTGGTTTTACCCTGTTTTGGGACAAAATGGGTATAAGTGGCTTTTAAACTCTCCACATCTATCTCAAACTCTTATACTTAGTTAGTTGCATTGGATTAAGACACATTTTAACCCCATAAACACAAACATAGCTGTTTACAGCTACTAAGCAATTTTTTCTAGCAATTTTGGGACAAAATGGGTATAAGTGGCTTTTAAACTCTCCACATCTATCTCAAACTCTTATAATTAGTTAGTTGCCTTGGATTAAGACACATTTTAACCCCATAATCACTAACATAGCTGTTTACAGCTTCTAAGCAATGTTTTCTTGGTTTTAGCCTGTTTTGGGACAAAATGGGTATAAGTGGCTTTTAAACTCTCCACATCTATCTCAAACTCTTATAATTAAATAGTTGCATTGGATGAAGACACATTTTAACCCCATAAAAACTAACATAGCTGTTTACAGCTTCTAAGCAATGTTTTCTTGGTGTTAGCCTGTTTTGGGATAAAATTGGTATAAGTGGCTTTTAAAACTCTCCACATTCATCTCAAACTCTTATAATTAGTTAGTTGCATTGGACTAAGACACATTTTAACCCCATAAACACTAACATAACTGTTTACAGCTTCTAAGCAATGTTTTCTTGGTTTTAGCCTGTTTTGGGACAAAATGGGTATAAGTGGCTTTTAAACTCTCCACATCTATCTCAAACTCTTATACTTAGTTAGTTGCATTGGATTAAGACACATTTTAACCCCATAAACACTAACATAACTGTTTACAGCTTCTAAGCAATGTTTTCTTGGTTTTAGCCTCTATTGGGACAAAATGGGAATAAGTGGCTTTTAAACTCTCCACATCTATCTCAAACTCTTATAATTAGTTAGTTGCATTGGATTAAGACACATTTTAACCCCATAAACACTAACATAGCTGTTTACAGCTTCTATGCAATGTTTTCTTGGTTTTAGCCTGTTTTGGGACAAAATGGGAATAAGTGGCTTTTAAACTCTCCACATCTATCTCAAAGTCTTATAATTAGTTAGTTGCATTGGATTAAGACACATTTTAACCCCATTAACACAAACATAGCTGTTTACAGCTTCTAAGCAATGTTTTCTTGGTTTTAGCCTGTTTTGGGACAAAATGGGTATAAGTGACTTTTAAACTCTCCACATCTATCTCAAACTCTTATAGTTAGTTAGTTGCATTGGATTAAGACACATTTTAACCCCATAAAAACTAACATAGCTGTTTACAGCTTCTAAGCAATGTTTTCTTGGTGTTAGCCTATTTTGGGATAAAATGGGTATAAGTGGGTTTTAAAACTCTCCACATTCATCTGAAACTCTTATATTGCATTGGATTAAGACACATTTTAATCCCATAAACACTAACATAACTGTTTACAGCTTCTAAGCAATGTTTTCTTGGTTTTAGCCTGTTTTGGGACAAAATGGGTATAAGTGGCTTTTAAACTCTCTACATCTATCTCAAACTCTTATACTTAGTTAGTTGCATTGGATTAAGACACATTTTAACCCCATAAACACTAACATAGCTGTTTACAGCTACTAAGCAATGTTTTCTTGGTTTTAGCCTCTATTAGGACAAAATGGGAATAAGTGGCTTTTAAACTCTCCACATCTATCTCAAACTCTTATAATTAGTTAGTAGCATTGGATTAAGACACATTTTAACCCCATAAACACTAACGTAGCTGTTTCCAGCTTCTAAGCAATGTTTTCTTGGTTTTAGCCTGTTTTGGGACAAAATGGGTATAAGTGGCTTTTAAACTCTCCACATCTATCTCAAAGTCTTATAATTAGTTAGTTGCATTGGATTAAGACACATTTTAACCCCATAAACACTGACATAGCTGTTTACAGCTTCTAAGCAATGTTTTCTTGGTTTTAGCATGTTTTGGGACAAAAAGGGTATAAGTGGCTTTTAAACTCTCCACATCTATCTCAAACTCTTATAATTAGTTAGTTGCATTGGATTAAGACACATTTTAACCCCATAAAAACTAACATAGCTGTTTACAGCTTCTAAGCAATGTTTTTTTGGTGTTAGCCTATTTTGGGATAAAATGGGTATAAGTGGCTTCTAAAACTCTCCACATTCATCTCAAAGTCTTAAAATTAGTTAGTTGCATTGGATTAAGACACATTTTAACCCCATAAACACTAACATAACTGTTTATAGCTTCTAAGCAATGTTTTCTTGGTTTTAGCCTGTTTTGGGACAAAATGGGTATAAGTGGCTTTTAAACACTCCACATCTATCTCAAACTCTTATAATTAGTTAGTTGCATTGGATTAAGACACATTTTAACCCCAGAAACACTAACATAGCTGTTTACAGCTTGTAAGCAATGTTTTCTTGGTTTTAGCCTGTTTTGGGACAAAATGGGTATAAGTGGCTTTTAAACTCTCCACATCTATCTCAAACTCTTATAATTAGTTAGTTGCATTGGATTAAGACATATTTTAACCACATAAACACTAACATAGCTGTTTGCAGAGTCTAAGCAATGTTTTCTTGGTTTTAGCCTGTTTTGGGACAAAATGGGTATAAGTGGCTTTTAAACTCTCCACATCTATCTCAAACTCTTATACTTAGTTAGTTGCATTGGATTAAGACACATTTTAACCCCATAAACACAAACATAGCTGTTTACAGCTACTAAGCAATTTTTTCTTGGTGTTAGCCTATTTTGGGATAAAATGGGTATAAGTGGCTTTTAAAACTCTCCAGCTTCATCTCAAACTCTTATAATTGGTTAGTTGCATTGGATTAAGACACATTTTAACCCCATAAACACTAACATAACTGTTTACAGCTTCTAAGCAATGTTTTCTTGGTTTTAGCCTGTTTTGGGACAAAATGGGTATAAGTGGCTTTTAAACTCTCCACATCTATCTCAGACTCCTATAATTAGTTAGTTGCATTGGATTAAGACACATTTTAACCCCATAAACACTAACATAGCTGTTTACAGCTTCTAAGCAATGTTTTCTTGGTTTTAGCCTGTTTTGGGACAAAATGGGTATAAGTGGCTTTTAAACTCTCCACATCTATCTCAAACTCTTATAATTAGTTAGTTGCATTGGATAAAGACACATTTTAACCCCATAAACACTAACATAGCTGTTTACAGCTTCTAAGCAATGTTTTCTTGGTTTTACCCTGTTTTGGGACAAAATGGGTATAAGTGGCTTTTAAACTCTCCACATCTATCTCAGACTCTTATAATTAGTTAGTTGCATTGGATTAAGACACATTTTAACCCCATAAAAACTAACATAGCTGTTTACAGCTTCTAAGCAATGTTTTCTTGGTGTTAGCCTATTTTGGGATAAAATGGGTATAAGTGGCTTTTAAAACTCTCCACATTCATCTCAAACTCTTATAATTGGTTAGTTGCATTGGATTAAGACACATTTTAACCCCATAAACACTAACATAACTGTTTACAGCTTCTAAGCAATGTTTTCTTGGTTTTAGCCTGTTTTGGGACAAAATGGGTATAAGTGGCTTTTAAACTCTCCACATCTATCTCAAACTCTTATAATTAGTTAGTTGCATTGGATGAAGACACATTTTAACCCCATAAAAACTAACATAGCTGTTTACAGCTTCTAAGCAATGTTTTCTTGGTGTTAGCCTGTTTTGGGATAAAATTGGTATAAGTGGCTTTTAAAACTCTCCACATTCATCTCAAACTCTTATAATTAGTTAGTTGCATTGGACTAAGACACATTTTAACCCCATAAACACTAACATAACTGTTTACAGCTTCTAAGCAATGTTTTCTTGGTTTTAGCCTGTTTTGGGACAAAATGGGTATAAGTGGCTTTTAAACTCTCCACATCTATCTCAAACTCTTATACTTAGTTAGTTGCATTGGATTAAGAAACATTTTAACCCCATAAACACTAACATAACTGTTTACAGCTTCTAAGCAATGTTTTCTTGGTTTTAGCCTCTATTGGGACAAAATGGGAATAAGTGGCTTTTAAACTCTCCACATCTATCTCAAACTCTTATAATTAGTTAGTTGCATTGGATTAAGACACATTTTAACCCCATAAACACTAACATAGCTGTTTACAGCTTCTATGCAATGTTTTCTTGGTTTTAGCCTGTTTTGGGACAAAATGGGAATAAGTGGCTTTTAAACTCTCCACATCTATCTCAAAGTCTTATAATTAGTTAGTTGCATTGGATTAAGACACATTTTAACCCCATTAACACAAACATAGCTGTTTACAGCTTCTAAGCAATGTTTTCTTGGTTTTAGCCTGTTTTGGGACAAAATGGGTATAAGTGACTTTTAAACTCTCCACATCTATCTCAAACTCTTATAGTTAGTTAGTTGCATTGGATTAAGACACATTTTAACCCCATAAAAACTAACATAGCTGTTTACAGCTTCTAAGCAATGTTTTCTTGGTGTTAGCCTATTTTGGGATAAAATGGGTATAAGTGGGTTTTAAAACTCTCCACATTCATCTCAAAGTCTTATAATTAGCTAGTTGCATTGGATTAAGACACATTTTAACCCCATAAACACTAACATAACTGTTTACAGCTTCTAAGCAATGTTTTCTTGGTTTTAGCCTGTTTTGGGACAAAATAGGTATAAGTGGCTTTTAAACTCTCCACATCTATCTCAAACTCTTATACTTAGTTACTTGCATTGGATTAAGACACATTTTAACCCCATAAAAACTAACATAGCTGTTTACAGCTACTAAGCAATATTTTCTTGGTTTTAGCCTGTTTTGGGATAAAATGGGTATAAGTGGCTTTTAAAACTCTCCACATTCATCTCAAACTCTTATAATTAGTTAGTTGCATTGGATTAAGACACATTTTAACCCCATAAACACTAACATAACTGTTTACAGCTTCTAAGCAATGTTTTCTTGGTGTTAGCCTGTTTTGGGACAAAATGGGTATAAGTGGCTTTTAAACTCTCCACATCTATCTCAAACTCTTATACTTAGTTAGTTGCATTGGATTAAGACACATTTTAACCCCATAAACACAAACATAGCTGTTTACAGCTACTAAGCAATTTTTTCTTGCTGTTAGGCTGTTTTGGGACAAAATGGGTATAAGTGGCTTTTAAACTCTCCACATCTATCTCAAACTCTTATAATTAGTTAGTTGCATTGGATTAAGACACATTTTAACCCCAGAAACACTAACATAGCTGTTTACAGCTTCTAAGCAATGTTTTCTTGGTTTTAGCCTGTTTTGGGACAAAATGGGTATAAGTGGCTTTTAAACTCTCCACATCTATCTCAAACTCTTATAATTAGTTAGTTGCATTGGATTAAGATACATTTTAACCCCATAAACACTAACATAGCTGTTTACAGCTTCTAAGCAATGTTTTCTTGGTTTTACCCTGTTTTGGGACAAAATGGGTATAAGTGGCTTTTAAACTCTCCACATCTATCTCAAACTCTTATACTTAGTTAGTTGCATTGGATTAAGACACATTTTAACCCCATAAACACAAACATAGCTGTTTACAGCTACTAAGCAATTTTTTCTTGCTGTTAGGCTGTTTTGGGACAAAATGGGTATAAGTGGCTTTTAAACTCTCCACATCTATCTCAAACTCTTATAATTAGTTAGTTGCATTGGATTAAGACACATTTTAACCCCAGAAACACTAACATAGCTGTTTACAGCTTCTAAGCAATGTTTTCTTGGTTTTAGCCTCTATTGGGACAAAATGGGAATAAGTGGCTTTTAAACTCTCCACATCTATCTCAAACTCTTATAATTAGTTAGTTGCATTGGATTAAGATACATTTTAACCCCATAAACACTAACATAGCTGTTTACAGCTTCTAAGCAATGTTTTCTTGGTTTTAGCCTGTTTTGGGACAAAATGGGTATAAGTGGCTTTTAAACTCTCCACATCTATCTCAAACTCTTATAATTAGTTAGTTGCATTGGATAAAGACACATTTTAACCCCATAAACACTAACATAGCTGTTTACAGCTTCTAAGCAATGTTTTCTTGGTTTTAGCCTGTTTTGGGACAAAATGGGTATAAGTGGCTTTTAAACTCTCCACATCTATCTCAAACTCTTATACTTAGTTAGTTGCATTGGATAAAGACATATTTTAACCCCATAAACACTAACATAGCTGTTTACAGCTTCTAAGCAATGTTTTCTTGGTTTTACCTTGTTTTGGGACAAAATGGGTATAAGTGGCTTTTAAACTCTCCACATCTATCTCAGACTCTTATAATTAGTTAGTTGCATTGGATTAAGACACATTTTAACCCCATAAACACTAACATAACTGTTTACAGCTTCTAAGCAATGTTTTCTTGGTTTTAGCCTGTTTTGGGACAAAATGGGTATAAGTGGCTTTTAAACTCTCCACATCTATCTCAAACTCTTATAATTAGTTAGTTGCATTGGATTAAGACACATTTTAACCCCATAAACACTAACATAGCTGTTTACAGCTTCTAAGCAATGTTTTCTTGGTTTTACCCTGTTTTGGGACAAAATGGGTATAAGTGGCTTTTAAACTCTCCACATCTATCTCAAACTCTTATACTTAGTTAGTTGCATTGGATTAAGACACATTTTAACCCCATAAACACAAACATAGCTGTTTACAGCTACTAAGCAATTTTTTTGTTGCTGTTAGGCTGTTTTGGGACAAAATGGGTATAAGTGGCTTTTAAACTCTCCACATCTATCTCAAACTCTTATAATTAGTTAGTTGCATTGGATTAAGACACATTTTAACCCCAGAAACACTAACATAGCTGTTTACAGCTTCTAAGCAATGTTTTCTTGGTTTTAGCCTCTATTGGGACAAAATGGGAATAAGTGGCTTTTAAACTCTTCACATCTATCTCAAACTCTTATAATTAGTTAGTTGCATTGGATTAAGACACATTTTAACCCCATAAACACTAACATAGCTGTTTACAGCTTCTAAGCAATGTTTTCTTGGTTTTACCCTGTTTTGGGACAAAATGGGTATAAGTGGCTTTTAAACTCTCCACATCTATCTCAGACTCTTATAATTAGTTAGTTGCATTGGATTAAGACACATTTTAATCCCATAAACACTAACATAACTGTTTACAGCTTCTAAGCAATGTTTTCTTGGTTTTAGCCTGTTTTGGGACAAAATGGGTATAAGTGGCTTTTAAACTCTCCATATCTATCTCAAACTCTTATAATTAGTTAGTTGCATTGGATTAAGACACATTTTAACCCCATAAATACTAACATAGCTGTTTACAGCTTCTAAGCAATGTTTTCTTGGTTTTACCCTGTTTTGGGACAAAATGGGTATAAGTGGCTTTTAAACTCTCCACATCTATCTCAAACTCTTATACTTAGTTAGTTGCATTGGATTAAGACACATTTTAACCCCATAAACACAAACATAGCTGTTTACAGCTACTAAGCAATTTTTTCTTGCTGTTAGGCTGTTTTGGGACAAAATGGGTATAAGTGGCTTTTAAACTATCCACATCTATCTCAAACTCTTATAATTAGTTAGTTGCATTGGATTAAGACACATTTTAACCCCATAAAAACTAACATAGCTGTTTACAGCTTCTAAGCAATGTTTTCTTGGTGTTAGCCTATTTTGGGATAAAATGGGTATAAGTGGCTTTTAAAACTCTCCAGCTTCATCTCAAACTCTTATAATTGGTTAGTTGCATTAGATTAAGACACATTTTAACCCCATAAACACTAACATAACTGTTTACAGCTTCTAAGCAATGTTTTCTTGGTTTTAGCCTGTTTTGGGACAAAATGGGTATAAGTGGCTTTTAAACTCTCCACATCTATCTCAGACTCTTATAATTAGTTAGTTGCATTGGATAAAGACACATTTTAACCCCATAAACACTAACATAGCTGTTTACAGCTTCTAAGCAATGTTTTCTTGGTTTTACCCTGTTTTGGGACAAAATGGGTATAAGTGGCTTTTAAACTCTCCACATCTATCTCAGACTCTTATAATTAGTTAGTTGCATTGGATTAAGACACATTTTAACCCCATAAAAACTAACATAGCTGTTTACAGCTTCTAAGCAATGTTTTCTTGGTGTTAGCCTATTTTGGGATAAAATGGGTATAAGTGGCTTTTAAAACTCTCCACATTCATCTCAAACTCTTATAATTAGTTAGTTGCATTGGATTAAGACACATTTTAACCCCATAAACACTAACATAGCTGTTTACAGCTTCTATGCAATGTTTTCTTGGTTTTAGCCTGTTTTGGGACAAAATGGGAATAAGTGGCTTTTAAACTCTCCACATCTATCTCAAAGTCTTATAATTAGTTAGTTGCATTGGATTAAGACACATTTTAACCCCATTAACACAAACATAGCTGTTTACAGCTTCTAAGCAATGTTTTCTTGGTTTTAGCCTGTTTTGGGACAAAATGGGTATAAGTGACTTTTAAACTCTCCACATCTATCTCAAACTCTTATAGTTAGTTAGTTGCATTGGATTAAGACACATTTTAACCCCATAAAAACTAACATAGCTGTTTACAGCTTCTAAGCAATGTTTTCTTGGTGTTAGCCTATTTTGGGATAAAATGGGTATAAGTGGGTTTTAAAACTCTCCACATTCATCTCAAAGTCTTATAATTAGCTAGTTGCATTGGATTAAGACACATTTTAACCCCATAAACACTAACATAACTGTTTACAGCTTCTAAGCAATGTTTTCTTGGTTTTAGCCTGTTTTGGGACAAAATAGGTATAAGTGGCTTTTAAACTCTCCACATCTATCTCAAACTCTTATACTTAGTTACTTGCATTGGATTAAGACACATTTTAACCCCATAAAAACTAACATAGCTGTTTACAGCTACTAAGCAATATTTTCTTGGTTTTAGCCTGTTTTGGGATAAAATGGGTATAAGTGGCTTTTAAAACTCTCCACATTCATCTCAAACTCTTATAATTAGTTAGTTGCATTGGATTAAGACACATTTTAACCCCATAAACACTAACATAACTGTTTACAGCTTCTAAGCAATGTTTTCTTGGTTTTAGCCTGTTTTGGGACAAAATGGGTATAAGTGGCTTTTAAACTCTCCACATCTATCTCAAACTCTTATACTTAGTTAGTTGCATCGGATAAAGACATATTTTAACCCCATAAACACTAACATAGCTGTTTACAGCTTCTAAGCAATGTTTTCTTGGTTTTACCCTGTTTTGGGACAAAATGGGTATAAGTGGCTTTTAAACTCTCCACATCTATCTCAGACTCTTATAATTAGTTAGTTGCATTGGATTAAGACACATTTTAACCCCATAAACACTAACATAACTGTTTATAGCTTCTAAGCAATGTTTTCTTGGTTTTAGCCTGTTTTGGGACAAAATGGGTATAAGTGGCTTTTAAACTCTCTACATCTATCTCAAACTCTTATACTTAGTTAGTTGCATTGGATTAAGACACATTTTAACCCCATAAACACTAACATAGCTGTTTACAGCTACTAAGCAATGTTTTCTTGGTTTTAGCCTCTATTAGGACAAAATGGGAATAAGTGGCTTTTAAACTCTCCACATCTATCTCAAACTCTTATAATTAGTTAGTTGCATTGGTTTAAGACACATTTTAACCCCATAAACACAAACATAGCTGTTTACAGCTACTAAGCAATTTTTTCTTGCTGTTAGGCTGTTTTGGGACAAAATGGGTATAAGTGGCTTTTAAACTCTCCACATCTATCTCAAACTCTTATAATTAGTTAGTTGCATTGGATTAAGACACATTTTAACCCCAGAAACACTAACATAGCTGTTTACAGCTTCTAAGCAATGTTTTCTTGGTTTTAGCCTCTATTGGGACAAAATGAGAATAAGTGGCTTTTAAACTCTCCACATCTATCTCAAACTCTTATAATTAGTTAGTTGCATTGGATTAAGATACATTTTAACCCCATAAACACTAACATAGCTGTTTACAGCTTCTAAGCAATGTTTTCTTGGTTTTAGCCTGTTTTGGGACAAAATGGGTATAAGTGGCTTTTAAACTCTCCACATCTATCTCAAACTCTTATAATTAGTTAGTTGCATTGGATAAAGACACATTTTAACCCCATAAACACTAACATAGCTGTTTACAGCTTCTAAGCAATGTTTTCTTGGTTTTACCCTGTTTTGGGACAAAATGGGTATAAGTGGCTTTTAAACTCTCCACATCTATCTCAAACTCTTATACTTAGTTAGTTGCATTGGATTAAGACACATTTTAACCCCATAAACACAAACATAGCTGTTTACAGCTACTAAGCAATTTTTTCTTGCGGTTAGGCTGTTTTGGGACAAAATGGGTATAAGTGGCTTTTAAACTCTCCACATCTATCTCAAACTCTTATAATTAGTTAGTTGCATTGGATTAAGACACATTTTAACCCCAGAAACACTAACATAGCTGTTTACAGCTTCTAAGCAATGTTTTCTTGGTTTTAGCCTCTATTGGGACAAAATGGGAATAAGTGGCTTTTAAACTCTCCACATCTATCTCAAACTCTTATAATTAGTTAGTTGCATTGGATTAAGATACATTTTAACCCCATAAACACTAACATAGCTGTTTAAAGCTTCTAAGCAATGTTTTCTTGGTTTTAGCCTGTTTTGGGACAAAATGGGTATAAGTGGCTTTTAAACTCTCCACATCTATCTCAAACTCTTATAATTAGTTAGTTGCATTGGATAAAGACACATTTTAACCCCATAAACACTAACATAGCTGTTTACAGCTTCTAAGCAATGTTTTCTTGGTTTTACCCTGTTTTGGGACAAAATGGGTATAAGTGGCTTTTAAACTCTCCACATCTATCTCAAACTCTTATAATTAGTTAGTTGCATTGGATTAAGACACATTTTAACCCCATAAAAACTAACATAGCTGTTTACAGCTTCTAAGCAATGTTTTCTTGGTGTTAGCCTGCTTTGGGATAAAATGGGTATAAGTGGCTTTTAAAACTCTCCACATTCATCTCAAACTCTTATAACTAGTTAGTTGCATTGGATTAAGACACATTTTAACCCCATAAACACTAACATAACTGTTTACAGCTTCTAAGCAATGTTTTCTTGGTTTTAGCCTGTTTTGGGATAAAATGGGTATAAGTGGCTTTTAAAACTCTCCACATTCATCTCAAACTCTTATAATTAGTTAGTTGCATTGGATTAAGACACATTTTAACCCCATAAACACTAACATAACTGTTTACAGCTTCTAAGCAATGTTTTCTTGGTTTTAGCCTGTTTTGGGACAAAATGGGTATAAGTGGCTTTTAAACTCTCCACATCTATCTCAAACTCTTATAATTAGTTAATTGCATTGGATTAAGACACATTTTAACCCCATAAATACTAACATAGCTGTTTACAGCTTCTAAGCAATGTTTTCTTGGTTTTACCCTGTTTTGGGACAAAATGGGTATAAGTGGCTTTTAAACTCTCCACATCTATCTCAAACTCTTATACTTAGTTAGTTGCATTGGATTAAGACACATTTTAACCCCATAAACACAAACATAGCTGTTTACAGCTACTAAGCAATTTTTTCTTGCTGTTAGGCTGTTTTGGGACAAAATGGGTATAAGTGGCTTTTAAACTCTCCACATCTATCTCAAACTCTTATAATTAGTTAGTTGCATTGGATTAAGACACATTTTAACCCCAGAAACACTAACATAGCTGTTTACAGCTTCTAAGCAATGTTTTCTTGGTTTTAGCCTCTATTGGGACAAAATGGGAATAAGTGGCTTTTAAACTCTCCACATCTATCTCAAACTCTTATAATTAGTTTGTTGCATTGGATTAAGATACATTTTAACCCCATAAACACTAACATAGCTGTTTACAGCTTCTAAGCAATGTTTTCTTGGTTTTAGCCTGTTTTGGGACAAAATGGGTATAAGTGGCTTTTAAACTCTCCACATCTATCTCAAACTCTTATAATTAGTTAGTTGCATTGGATAAAGACACATTTTAACCCCATAAACACTAACATAGCTGTTTACAGCTTCTAAGCAATGTTTTCTTGGTTTTACCCTGTTTTGGGACAAAATGGGTATAAGTGGCTTTTAAACTCTCCACATCTATCTCAAACTCTTATAATTAGTTAGTTGCATTGGATTAAGACACATTTTAACCCCATAAAAACTAACATAGCTGTTTACAGCTTCTAAGCAATGTTTTCTTGGTGTTAGCCTGCTTTGGGATAAAATGGGTATAAGTGGCTTTTAAAACTCTCCACATTCATCTCAAACTCTTATAATTAGTTAGTTGCATTGGATTAAGACACATTTTAACCCCATAAACACTAACATAACTGTTTACAGCTTATAAGCAATGTTTTCTTGGTTTTAGCCTGTTTTGGGACAAAATAGGTATAAGTGGCTTTTAAACTCTCCACATCTATCTCAAAGTCTTATAATTAGTTAGTTGCATTGGATTAAGACACATTTTAACCCCATAAACACTAACATAGCTGTTTACAGCTACTAAGCAATGTTTTCTTCGTTTTAGCCTGTTTTGGGACAAAATGGATATAAGTGGCTTTTAAACTCTCCCCATCCATCTCAAACTCTTATAACTAGTCAGTTGCATTGGATTAAGACACATTTTAACCCCAGAAACACTAACATAGCTATTTACAGCTTCTAAGCAATGTTTTCTTGGTTTTAGCCTGTTTTGGGACAAAATTGATATAAGTGGCTTTTAAACTCTCCACATCCATCTCAAACTCTTATAACTAGTCAGTTGCACTGGATTAAGACACATTTTAACCCCAGAAACACTAACATAGCTGTTTACAGCTTCTAAGCAATGTTTTCTTGGTTTTAGCCTATTTTGGGACAAAATGGGTATAAGTGGCTTTTAAACTCTCCACATCTATCTCAAACTCTTATAATTAGTTAGTTGCATTGGATTAAGACACATTTTAACCCCAGAAACACTAACATAGCTGTTTACAGGTTCTAAGCAATGTTTTCTTGGTGTTAGCCTGTTTTGGGACAAAATGTGTTTAAAGTGGCTTTTAAACTCTCCACATCTATCTCAAACTCTTATAATTAGTTAGTTGCATTCGATTAAGACACATTTTAACCCCATAAACACTAACATAACTGTTTACAGCTTCTAAGCAATGTTTTCTTGGTTTTAGCCTGTTTTGGGATAAAATGGGTATAAGTGGCTTTTAAAAATCTCCACATTCATCTCAAACTCTTATAATTAGTTAGTTGCATTGGATTAAGACACATTTTAACCCCATAAACACTAACATAACTGTTTACAGCTTCTAAGCAATGTTAAGGTTTAGGGGTTAGGGTTTAGGGTTTAGGGGTTAGGGTTTAGGGTTTAGGGTTTAGGGTTTAGACGGTGTTGGGTCTAGGGTGTTGGTTTTAGGGTTTAGGGTTTAGGGTTTAGGGTTTAGGGTTTAGGCTTTTGGTTTTAGGGTTTAGGGTTTTGGGTTTAGGGTTTAGGGTTTAGGGTTTATTGTCATTTGTATATGTCAGGTAATCTTTTAAACAAATGACGAAGTAAGTCCTATTATCGAACAATGTTCAGGTTTTATTCATCGAAAAGTGATTGACCAAGTGGATATAAAGAGGATCTAAAGTCCAGGTTTGGGATATGTTATGGATACGTACACAGTGACACCATTTTTTGCATCTAAACTCTCGAATCAACAGAGTGTAGGAGCTGATTAATCGTACTTGTTTAAAAAATATTCGATTTTCATGGTATCCGCAACAACATGTACATTTAGATACAGGCTGTTAATGGAAGGTAAACTATTGCTTTGTTGCATTGTAGATAAAGTTTGAGGTCGTCGGCGCGATGAAAACTGGTAACTAGTTAAGTAGTAAGGATATCCAAAGATGTCTGATCACGTTGATATACGTGGATATATGTTATGGTTGTAGATATAAGCCGCGAAACAACAGGGTACAGGAGCTGAGCAATCGTAAAATATTCAATTATTACGGTATCCACAAAAACATATACATTTGGATACCAGGTTTAACTGTAAGGGGTTTTTATAGGTAAACATTGCTTTATTGTTTTGTAGATAAACTTTGAAGTCGTTAAATAGTAACGATATCCAAACATGTCTGTCCACGTGGATATATGTGTATATATGTGTATATACGTGTATATATGTCATGATTGTTGATAAATGTTTTCGAGAGAATATGGTGTCCACATGGACACGTGAATAGATAAATACTTAACCGCGAATTTTTAAGAACCTAAAATAGGTAAAGGTTAATAGTACGGCATGATACAAACACACAGATAGGAAAACTAACAAAGGGAGCGAATGAAAGTTTGAAACTAATTGGAGTAGATGGGTGCCACATATTCCTTATAAACGTCCAATGCGTATTGTGCCCTGATATCATTGACGAAGGGGTCAGTGATCTAAGACATGAATTATGGACCAAATCCAGTAGCGGCGATCTCTAGCAAATTCATGGCAAGGGGACCACAATCACCACATCTCTCATTGACGTAAATGTCCTGGACCCTTGACCAAGTGAATGGAGTGCAGCCATGATCTTGAGTTGAAGGCGGTGTGCAAAGTTTAGAAATAAGGTATGGCAGCTGCTCTGTGAACGGGGCTATATAGTTGGCAACCTTAGCATTGTCGTATAGAGTGACATTAGGATCGAGGATTTCTATGCTATAATTGGAGAGGTTGATGACTAAGCCAACCCAGTGAGAATTGTCCCAAATGATCGGAATATATATCGTGTTCCAATCCACAAACCACTCTGAAGGAGAACCATAGGTTTTACGTTTTAGCTTATTGTCCCACTTGACTCTGGCCTTCACTTTTGCTTGACAGAAGGAAGGATACTTCTCTTGTAAGTAGTTCCTAAGCCAGGGTGAGAGGAAGATAGACCGTTCAATGGATAGGAGTTTAGACAGCTTTTTTTGTAGAAAATCCACTAAAACCTCCATATGCTGAGAAAAAAGGGTGAAAAGAATGTGTCAGTATAGATGAACTAAAATCGACTTCAGAAGTTGGTAGATAGGAAATACTTACCAATGTACTAACCCAATTCTTAGGCTTCGATAGCTGTTTAAAAAACAAGTTGTCAATTGGGTATCCACATTTGGTTATGTGTATCCTGGAGGTTTTGAAAATGGTATCCACAGTTAGCTCAATGATCTGATATTGTTAGAATAAAATACGGCATAGAATGTTTAGAAAGTTACGTGTTTGGGCATGATTCAGAGATTTTTTCATGAGGGATGCTAAATCTTTGTCGACAATGAGTAGAAGGCCAGGCAGATGGGACGGTGAAGGTGTAGGTATCCGCAAAACAGCCGAGATAAGGGCCTCTTCTGGTGCCGAGAGAACACCCTTTTGTGTAGGTCTGGGTGGCGAAGAATCACTGACATCAACATGGTTTGTGGGCGTAGCATTGCTCTGTGAGGTAAAATCAATCTCATTTTCAGCAAACTATTAGGCAGTAAAAAATTAGGCAGGGATTCGATGGAAAGTAGAGAAGGATGCAATACCTCTGTGTCTTCGCTGTCAGATTCGTTAGGTTGTATGGGGGACTCACGTCCATAATCCTAATGAAGCAATTTGGGAAATTTAAATTTAAGGTAAAATAGAGAAAGTTAAGTAATTGTTTTTGAAGTATTATTTGTCTGCGGTACCTCATCTTCACAAGCTCTGTCAATGTCAACATTGGTATCTTGGGAGAAAAAAGTATCGAAATGATGATGCATATCCATGTGGATATACCAAAGTTGTTCCTAAAAAACTAGCCAAGCTGACGTGTCCATGTGGATAGGATAAAAATGATAGGAAATTATCAAAATTGCTTACCTCAATTAACGTTAGGGGAGTGGCTTCCAACACATTATCAGCGTCAATTTTCTGCGTCAAGCTCATCAAGTGTTTGAGTATTCAGATATACTTGAGGATAGAGACTTACTCGGGAAGTATATTAATTTGGTGAAAAAATACCTCAATATCGTCGGAGGGTGTACCGTCAAGGACAGGACTAGGAGCAAGCAATTGAGGATTGACATTAGAGTTCCCCATAAATCCCTGTAACAAGCTGGTGTAAGGTTGTAGGGGTTGTGGATATACATTATCAGCGGAGTTAACTTGGTTTTGATCAATATGTGTCGCAGCATGTATATTGAAAATGTATCCACATGGACAGTGTAAGTTCTGCAAACTGAGGTAAGTGTGGAAGAAGGAAAGATATGGGATATGTACCGATTGGTCATCGAAGGGAACAGGTTTGGTGACAGTGTCATATACCAGGGATTGCTGTTTTTCAAAAAGTCGTTTAGGTAACAAAAAGGAAGCTACTTGAAGTTTCATATAAAAGGTACAAGTGTGTCTAACCTTAGTCTCGGTTTCATAAATGGGATAGAGGCAAGAGTCCGAACATCCTGAATCATCCTGATTCACATCTTTCATAGCGGACGGGCAGTTTTCAACAGAATGTTTCTGTATCAAATCCCTAATTTGATTAAGATGAATATAGATGCAGACAAACTAGGTCCTGGATAAAGGAAAACAACTACATACCGTTGTCCTAAAAGGGTGGACATATTGTTCCCAGTCGTGTTGGTTAAGAAGGATATCATCAGGAGACGTTACTGCTTTGGTAGGAGATTGTTGAGGAGTTGGTGGTGGCGTCTGGACCGTCACATTCTCTGCTGGGTTCTCTGGACAGGTAAACTCATCGACTGCGACAGTGGAAGGTGGTGATTCCTTGACAGTGGAAGCAGTAACGGATGCAGGCCTAGTAATGGTGCGCCTTAGTGGTAGTCTTAACCGCCTACGGAATCGTAGGGTGTTAATCTGAGCCTGTAGTTTCCTGTTCTCAGATTCTAACTTTTTAAACTTACTATCTGCCGCATCTCTAATAGAATTAAGTTCTCTCTCTACAACAGCTTTGAAATCAGCCAAAACGTTATCGTCAGTATTGGAGAAGATAACACGGGGGCTCTTAGAACTCGAGCATTTGGACTTGGGTGAAGGGTGATTGACACGAAGTTTGGCAGAAATCTATTTCTGCCTAGGAATAATGTGCTTCCTGTGAAGCCCTTTGCCCTTCTTATCTGGTAAAGTTATTAAAGGCAAAAAAACAATCACCCCCTGGCCATTCCTTCTTGGTGAAGATATGTCCTGCCTGAATGAGACTTTCCATATGAGCAATCCTTTGTCTTTAATCTCATCGTCCCACTCTCCCCAACCAGATTCTTGTTGAACAGCTTCCAAAAACGGAGAAACTAATAGCTGCGGTTGTGATAGACAAAATGTCATAATGTGTGTATCCACATGGATAATGTTATACAAAGATTAATAATGACGACATATGACAACTTACATCTGGATAATGCTCAACACATATGACGTCTGTCAGAGGTAGATTATTCTTTGGTAGGCCAACTGAAGACCATTCCAGGAAAGTGCGGCTGTCACCAGCACCTTGTACCTTGTCTCGTAATCCAGAAATGTTACGATATGCGAGCAGTTAAAGCGCAAGAGGGAAGCTATGCAAACTGAAGGACTTCTGTTGTAACTTCTCGGTGAAACTCTTCAAGGGGTCCGTTGCTTGAAGAACCTTGGCCTGCCGTTTAAGTCTTTTAGCCACTGGTTTGAATTGCGGTTTGAGATCAGGTCTCATAGTGGAAATAGTCTTCAAGAAGGATTCTCTGCCCTAAGGAAATGCTAGGAACAAGTCGATGTCTTCAAGCATCTTAACATACTTCCAAGTGGGTCTATGCGTTTGGCTGGAGGCAATGAGTACACCATCAACTATGAGAAGCAGCGCAAGCCGAAGCTTCCGATCTAAATCCTTGATAGTACGGTCTTCAAAAGAAGTGCACACATCACCTAGGGTCGCCTTGCGATCTTCCCCAATCAACTTGTCCCAGTAACATTCATCATCAGAGTCGGGAGCAGGGTTGTCTTCGGGGTCGTAACCTTCCGGAAATTCGACACATGGAAGGCCAGTTACCACACCAAATTCAACTAAAGAAAACCTCAAAGGGTATCCACCGAAAACAGTCCACAGCTCGTACTTTTTTTTGGACAAAAGCTGCCTACAAAGCCGAGCGTGGAGTATTTTGCAAGAGAAAGGAGACTCACCAATACGAAGCCTGAATAGAGAACCCATACTTGAGCTAAGAATCATATCGAATTGGGGAGTGCCTTTGAGGACCTTGTAAACTGTCACAGGATATCAGGTCGTGAGTAAACATTCAACCTAGCGTCGGAAAAACGGTCAGTTGCGAATAGACGGCGAGGGAGAAGATCATCCCATTCTGCAGATTTTTCTCCAGAAGTATCACCAACAGTTGTAGATGACGGTTCATCGGCCGAGAATTTGGATATGCGACGACGGGTCTCTGCCATGTGCGAAGGCGGTTAACGGCGGCAAGTTAAAGGGAAAACAGAACAAATGGAGGTAATGGGACAAACGGGAGGAGTGGTGGGATTCAAGGGATTCGTAATTGGTGAAATGCAAAATTAGGGTTGATGAGAATTGGGGATCTAGAGTTTGGGGAATTTGGGATTTTGTGTTTTTACGGTTGTTAAAAAAAATCTACTGAACAGAGAAAAAATAGACATAGGTAAGTTAAGTTTGGTAGAAGAGAGTTTTGAGGGGTAAGTTGTAATTTTACAGGTAGAAAGTATAGAGATAGTAGAAAGTGGGTGTGGGTGTTAATTGTTTATGAGAAAGTGGGTGTAGATGGATAATTTCCTTATTAAAAATATAAAGTCTATCAAAAATATGTTGTGTACTTCCCTTTTATTAAAAAGGGGATTCGTGTCTTCTATCTCTGTGTTTTAATTTATTTTGACAGATCGGCAAAATGTAAAATTTACTGAATTTCGGTTATAGACTCAATCCGGTTCTCGGTTAACCAAAATATTTTGTTTTTTGTTTGAATAACCGGATTATATTACATTTAATCCGGTTTTCCTAAATTGAAACCAAATTTTATCAATTACCGAACCAAATCGAATTATCCTAATGTTACCGAAAAAACAGAATTATTCAAAGATAACTGAAAAATCAGTTTTAAAAAATATGTCAGTTAATTTTTGTTTAAAATTTTAAAATCAAAATTAACCGAGAATAGAACCGAACCAAATTTATGTCGATTAATTTTGGTAACATTTTTGAAATCGAGACTAACCAAATTAACCAAATTGAACAGAAGAGCAGAATTCCGAGGGGTATACTTTTACGTTGAGATTGAACGAAACACTCTAAAAGAAGTTACGGATTTACCCTATCATAGATTCATAACCCTATTATTGTATTGGTGATCAAATCAACAACGTAAGAGGTTATAATAGTTTTTATTTTGCATATTAATAGTTTTATTTAAGGATAATGGAGGAGTAATAGTTTTTGCGCTGAAAATTTAGAACATTATTTAAGATGAAACAAATATACTTGGCTAAAATATGATACACATATAATAGTTAATATGCATATTACTCTTATCTAATTCATAAAAAATATAATTTTGACACATTTCACAAAAAAAAAAAATATATATATATATATATACATGTTTGCCTCTATTAGAAAATGGGAGATTTTTAAAAATATTATTTTCCTATGTTACTTTTTAAAAATAACTTTTTATATTGTTCATTTTCAAAAATACCCATTTTCAGTATATAAAATAAACCCTAAGTCATAAAGTCTAAAACTAAACCCTAAATGTAAAATAGAGAACCCAAACCTAAAAATTAATTTAAAAAATTAATTTAACATATTGTAATTATGTAAAGAGAGTAAAAATGAAAAATGTTAAAAAAAAAAATAGTATTTTTGAAAAATATATCAAAACAGGGTATTGCTAACAAATTCTTAAAAAATAAACAAAAAAATTAGAAAACCCCACCACGTGTCTGATAAACTGAAGGTTGTAAACTATATGTTTATAAGCAAGTCCTAGATATTTTGTTTTAACTTTTTACTGCCTATATGTAAACCACTTGCTGGCTTCAACCAAATTATATTCCTTTTTTTTTTTTGACAAACCAACCAAATTATATTCCATCTAGCTACTTTTACTAGAAACCGATTCAATCTGCAAAAGCCAGAAATTATTTACCAATCAAATACAAATCATAAATTCCAAATGATAGATCACCGTCCGACATTTCTTAAAACATGACATGATATTCAATTTGTTAACTTACACGTACCAAATATTTACACTAAAGCGAACAAATTAATAATACACATCTTCAACACTGAAATTGACCTACAACTTCATAAATCCAAAATGATAGATCACCGTCCAAAGTTATTTCTTAAAACTACTGTTTCCATTATGGTTCTGCTGCTTCTGCGCATGCACTCACAGATTTGGACGATCCTGTCAAAGTAAAAGAAGGTGAGCTAAACCGTATGTGTTATTCGTGGACATATAAATTCCACATAAGACAACGGAAACCTTGGGCCTACTACTGCAAATGTCTCTATTTTATATTTTATCAAAACTTATATACTCTTATAGTATATCTTTCGTAAAACTTTATTATTCAAAATTTTCGAAGTTAGGTAACTAATTAACTTCATATTCAATAATTTTATCAAAGAAAAAGTTACCACCCCTGCTCTAAATAAACACCAATGATACTACCATAAAAGCTAATATTGATTGAAAAATCTATGGACGTAAACCAACAATACAAAACCATGGTAAGAACTAAAAGAAGAACATCGCTTTCACGTAAACCAATAATATAATATATTTTGCTAAAACACTATTATTATACATTTCACATTTTTTTTTTAATTCCAAACTATAGCTTTTAGAAAATATAATCAAATATAATATATAGAAATTACATGGAAGGTGGTAGGTGAATGATTTTACCGAATTTCAAACGTCAAGACTCATTTTGCAAAAAAACAAACTTATTCTTGTGTGTGTATATAAGACCATCTCTCTTCTCCCTTATCTCTCAGCTTTGAGCTTCTCTCTCAACGAAAGAACTCCAGCTTCTCAATTCTATTAATCATAATACGCCGGCATTTTCGATTCTTAACTCTTGTTCTGTCTTTATCATCATTACTAAATCATGCAAGCCGCTACGTCGTGTGATCTCAAGTTCCGATCAACAACTCCGACAGCTAGGAGGAACAAACGTTTCTCCCACGCGATTCCAAAGCGCGTGTCTGTTACTTGCGGTTATAGGTCGGAGTCGTTTAGCTTCCCGAACGGTGTCTCCGTGAACCGAGCTGATTGGCAAAGCTCATGTGCCATTTTATCTAGCAAAGTTGCTTCCGTTGAAAACTCCGGCGGTTTAGCCGACAAAATCGCCGCCGTTAACGGTCACACGAACGGCTCCGTCAATCTTGGTATCGTCGCGGTTGAGTCGACTAACGGGAAATTAGCTCCGGTGCCGGTTCAGCCGTTGACGATTACTGATTTATCTCCGGCACCGTTGCATGGTTCTAGTCTCCGTGTAGCTTACCAGGGAGTTCCCGGCGCGTACTCGGAAGCAGCCGCCGGAAAAGCTTATCCTAATTGCGACGCTATTCCTTGTGACCAGTTCGACGTTGCTTTTCAGGCGGTGGAGCTTTGGATCGCTGATAGAGCCGTGCTTCCGGTGGAGAACTCACTCGGTGGTTCGATTCATCGGAACTATGATCTTCTCCTCCGTCACCGTCTCCACATCGTCGGTGAAGTTCAGATTCCGGTTCACCATTGCCTCCTCGCACTCCCCGGAGTCAGAACGGCTTGCGTTTCGCGAGTGATTTCTCATCCGCAAGCCTTGGCTCAGACGGAACACTCTCTCGACGTCCTTACACCACATGCAGCGCGTGAGGCTTTCCACGACACAGCGGCTGCTGCAGAATACATCGCAGCTAACAACCTTCACGACACGGCAGCTGTGGCTAGCTCACGCGCTGCCGAGCTCTACAACCTCCAGATATTGGCAGACGGTATCCAAGACGATCCCGGGAACGTCACACGCTTCCTAATGCTAGCGCGTGAGCCTATAATCCCACGCACTGACCGGCCGTTCAAGACGAGCATCGTCTTTGCTGCACAAGAGCACAAAGGAACCAGCGTTCTCTTCAAAGTCCTCTCGGCCTTTGCTTTCAGAGACATTAGCTTGACCAAGATCGAGTCGCGGCCTCACCACAACCGCCCACTCAGGGTCGTTGGCGACGGGAGCTTTGGCACGGCCAAGAACTTCGAGTACATGTTTTATGTTGATTTTGAGGCGTCGATGGCGGAGCCGCGTGCACAGAACGCGCTTGCGGAGGTTCAAGAGTACACGTCGTTCTTAAGAGTGCTGGGAAGTTACCCCATGGATATGACACCATGGTCCATGACATCCACCGAAGACGCATGACCCCATCGTTAAAGAAAAAAAAAAAAAAAACAAACCAATAAGTTTATTAAATTATTATGTATTTTTTGTTGTTGTGAAAATTGTGGTATATACTAAAATGAGACCGTAAATGTAGAGCTCATTATTCACGTGGTGATTAGGAGAAGAAAACAATTTATTTTATTTGTCTGTTACGATATTACCAGATCTCTTACTTTTTAGTAGTGATGAACATTAAGGTTCGCAGAATCTTTTATTGAAGAGTTCCTTTGATTTTATTTTGTAACTTCACTCAATTTTAATCAAGAAAAGCAAAGAATATTGGTGATTTAGAAAATAGAGTACATATTTTTTGTTTTTATCTAATCAACATAATTAGTATTTTGTTCTCAGGCTGTGTTTAGTATATGTTTTTTGGGTATTATTAGTAGATACCACAAATTTGGAGTATAATTAAGGAACTATCACTATGTCAGAAAAGTTGGGTAAATACCACTTTTCTAAGAGGTATTTTTACTTGTTTGCCCTCAAAACCTTAGGGAGGAGATAGCTGCAGCAGACATAACGTGTAACATAATGAAATAGCATGTTACATTACAAAATAACGGAATTTTCACTTTTTTAGATTTAATGGTGGGAGGGAGAGAAGGGAAGGGAGAGAGAGGAGGGAGAGATGAGGAGAGAGAGGAAGGAGAGAGAGGCGGAGTGAGAGATGGGGAGAGAGAGGAAGGAGAGAGAGGCGGAGGGAGAGAGAGGAAGGGAGAGAGGTGGAGGGAGAGAGAGGGAGAGAGAGGAAGGAGAGAGAGGCGGAGAGAGAGAGGAAGGGAGAAAGGGAGAGAGAGGAAGGAGAGAAAGGCCAGCAAAATAATTACCTACGCCCCATCCGACATGTACAGTGACAATTGTGGTAGTTTCTTTAATAAGTTTGATTATTATGCTATCCACTGCATAACGTACAGATGTTCGTAATTATGTTTCAGTCGCTGGGAGCTATCAAAGGCTTGAGACCGACCACTTAAAATTTGTTTAACTAGCATCGTGTTTACAATCTTTTGTTTTATGTGAAGACTTCATCTCCATTTCACTGTTGACCAAAGTTCTTCCTAAACTAACCACTATATCTACACCGTGAAACAATCTCTATATGACTAAAAGTCTAATAAACCAATGAAGAGGAATTCGAAAACAACTGTGAATGATCCAAAAAAAAAAGACCCACATAATACTAAATTTATTTAGAAGAAAAAGATTACGTTTAAAGTTGTATATATTATTCATAAATTGTAGATAGCGTGAAGATTTCCTTGAAATTTTCTGGAGTTGATAAAAAAAGAAAAGTCAGGGTCACGTGTGAACCCGAAAAGGTTCAACGTTTGTTGGTTTAAAAACAAATCAAGGAGCTCGCCCGATTGATTTCTAGGTAACTCACAAGAAATTGGAATTACAATTTCCAAGAAACTTATTTGTTACAAAATTGTAATCACAATATATCCACAGATATAGCTTTTGTTTTACTTTCGTTTTCTGGTGAGTAAAGATACTTTTAGAATCGACCAAACTTATACTTTAGAATTTCATACCAAAAAAAAAGATACTTGCATTTCCTCATTCAGTTTTGGTTACAAATGTTGGGAAATTCAGATGAATGTATGTTAAGTCCAAAGCTATGAACAGAGCCGATTTCTAATGATCTAGAGACTTGAAAGAAAAGAGATACATAACTAGGTGTAGTTCTATTACAAACAAATTCGAGACTACTGAAAACATTGTATAGCCCTTTCACAGCTTATATTATACGTCTTATATATTTTATTTGAATAAAGTCTAAAACAATGCCTTGTGCTAACTTTATAGAAAGTTAGGTCTGGCTATAAAAACTTATTACAGAATACAGATACGTCTGAATTCACAGTCTAGCCATATAAAGAGTCTTCCACCAAACATTTGTACTAATTATCTGCAACTAGGAGGATTTTAAACCAAACTCCAGACTAATCATCTAAATGTATTTAAGAACTAGTAATATTTTTAATCCACTTAAAACATCTGTATAGTAGTGACCAAAATGAGATAACATTTACGATTAGTAGATTGAAAATATATTTCCGATCACTCGATATTTGACATTGGAACTACCCCTTCCCACAATACAATCACGAATTAATCTGAATATTTACTATCTTTAAAATCATCGTAGTCAACAAAATTAAACTTACTTTAATTTTTTCAGGTGGGAGAACGATTATGTGATGATGGTAGAAGCGAAAAAAAAAACCATTTGGGGTTTGGTGGGAGAGAAATGGTCGAAAATATTTTATATATTTAGTTTCTTAATCTAACATCATCATGTTGTCATATTTGATCATGAAATAATATTTGGAAGTGTTTATGAGCATAAGAATTGCATGTACAATATTATTTCCCCATAATTTAGCATTACCACATAAGAAGAGGCGTGGATGAATCAGACGGGGTGGTAGTTGATTTTGTCTCGTTGCATTTCTTTTGCTATTTCAAGACTTTATTAACGTATAATAAGTCACTCATTAGGTAAGCAAAATAGAGTTTATGAGTAATAGATCAAATTTTAAGATTAAGCTAAAATTTTAAATATTATTTTTAAGTAATCATGTCCTATTATTACTCTGTTGTAATTTATTATAAGTGTGTAAAGGTAAACCAATTTATAATAATATTTAAAGGAATGTAATAGTATTGTTTTATTTAAGAGGAGTCAAGAAGAATGGCGAAATGATGAGCGAGGAAGTAGGTGAGAGAGATTTTATGTAAGGGGGTGGTAGGTGGCGTCGAAGGGAGCCATCAGCCATGCATTTTAGGATTTGCCGCGTTGTTTTTTTTTTTTGTCAACCGATATTATTGATAAAATTTGGTTCTAACCAAGATAAAATACAAAGTAGAATATTACGTTCAAAAAAGGATACTTAAGTTGGCGAATTACAAAATTGTCTCTAGAGACAAAGGTCAAAAGAAAACAAATTTTTCCTAGAAATTAGGTACTAACAATGAAACTAAAGAAAGTAGCCATACATAACAGAATATTTGATAACAAAAACGAAAAAGGATAACAATCTTAATCTAAAAAAAAAACAACCGGCAATAAAACCTTAAAAAAATAATAGAACCAAGAGAGCAAAGAATCTCTTCTTCTAACGCACAAGCAAGTAAGATTTATTAATAATGTCCACGGCCAACTCAAGAATAACATCAACCACCTCTTAACACGATGAGAGCCGATCTCTCGTAACCAAGAACCAGGGACTTCATAATACAGCAAGCAAGTCTACTCATTTCCGGAAGCGAGGACAACGTTGATACGCCCAAGAACGTCAAAAAAGTCTTCAAAACACGAGGAGAGAGGCCTAACTTCTCGAAGAACACCAATCACATAAACGAGACCGACGTAAAAGGAGAAGACTATGACCCACTAAGAACAATAAGAAGAAGAAGGAACTCGGTAAACTTAAGATTCTACCATCACATTCAAACAAAACGAAACCTCTGCTTAGAAAGAAGCCAAAAACATCCCAATCGACGGCTACTAAACCTGCTCGATACTACTAAGGACCACCATAAAGCTACCACTAACAACAACCAACTAAAGTGATTCTATCTAACTCTAGCAATTCGTCGAAGAAGAACAGCCAAAAGGCCGGCTTACCAGAAAACAAAAACAGACGAGACCATGGCCATGGATTCACGAAAAATCAAACCTCGAGATCCACCAACAAGAACAGAGCACCTGCCAGATCTACAGATCTCGAACACCCAACAACAACCCTCTCTGGAGAAGCTGACCACCGGCAGAACCAAACACCCTCGCCTTGAAAATCTACCATTTCCACCAAGATAAGTTTTTCTCCAACGAAATACATGAGATAGACGAATTGCAAAACCATAAAACTACAGCATAAACGAAAAGGGGAAGCCATTGGCGGCATCAGCGAGAAGCGCCAACCACCAGAGTGACTTCCCAGTCATAGATCTGAAAAAGCTAGGGTCTTATTATTTGGGAGAAGAGAGAGTGATGCTCTGTTTTACAACAAAAGCATGATGATTTGTTATGTTGTCTATATTTATTTTTTGAATATTAGATAAAATTTAAATAAAATATGTGTTATCAAATAAATTATTCAAAACGGCGTATAAATATTTTACTAATATACATAAATATCCAGTTAATTTCTAAAGATTTTACTCTCTCCCCTTAGGACGGCGATGGCGATTGCTCTAGAGTTTTGATCTGACAATGAATGTGTTCTTTTCTGTCTTGTTTTGGTTTCTTTGTATTTTTTTTGGGATTTTACTAGGTCTCTTTGAGGATGGTTTCAGATCGCGATCTTTGGGTTTCTATTTTAGGATTTAATTTTGCAATTGGGGGAAGGTTAGGCAGTTTTGGATCATGCGGCGATTGCAATGTATCTCTGATTTATTTCGTGATCTCCATTTATGGGGTTTTCCTGGTTTCGATTCCAAAGAAGGAAAAAAGAAAGGACTGTAATCTTACTCCGATTGGATTTGTAGTGTGTAATGGGGGTGTTATGATGATCAGATCTGGAGTGATCTGTCTCACTTGGTTAATGCTGTAGACTGGAGATCACGTCCTCTGCAGGATATGGTGTGTCAGATCTTCTTTGGTTTCTTTGGAAATGTGACGATGCGGATCTTCACTGCAGATGAGTATAAAAGCTCTTCTTTCGCAAGGAGGCAATATCATTACTCACCATACTATTTCTTCTTTGGCGGGTCTCTTTGGTTTTTCTCTCAGTTTTCTTGGATTTCTGTTTCTGCTACAACGTTACTCGTGATGTGGCAAAGTTTGGTTTTGGGTCAGAGATCGGGTGCGTAAGGTATGGTGCCCTCGGTGGTGAAGCGCAAGGTGAAGATTTTGTATTTTGATAACATGGCGCTTGTTGAGGGTTATTCCAAAACGGTGGTGGGAAGGTGCATGAACCTGAAATTGCAAGACATGAAGTCTCTTCTTTACATGTTTCCTCGAATCTGGCACTTTGAGGGCAAGGTGGTTTGTGCGGATCTCGGGATGGAAAAGTTTCAATTCGATTTTGATGAGGAATCATATATTGTCGAAGCTTTGAAGATGGCCCTCTTTCACTTTGATCATTGGATAGTTTCTATGGTTCACTGGAATCTGAAGGTGGATCCTTCATATCTGTCGTCTCTGACTTTTTGGATCTGCGTAATGGGTTTACCTTTCCAATTCTAGGCTGCTCCAACTTTTAGAAGCATTGGTGAGGTTTTGGAGACCGTGGTGGAGGTGGATATTGATGGAGGCAGAGTTCAGGTGACGGTGAATGGTCTCAAACCCCTCTTTTTTGAGACTGAGGTCGAGTTCTTCAATGGTGAAGAAACTGTTGCTTCCCATTGGTACGAAAGGCTGTCTAGTTTTTGCAAGAATTGCTCTAGCATGTGTCATGATGATGACCATTACTCATCTTTGGAGGAGGCTGCCTCGGGTCCACCTGTGTAACCAAAGGAGGATGCAGATGAACGACACCAAAGTTACAAAGACACAATCAAAGCAGAGAGACAGAGAGATTCTGGTCAGGATGGTGGTTCTAAAGTGGGGGGGGGGGGTACAGAGGTAAATCTAGTGGTGAGGGCTCTCGGTGGAAGGGAAGCGTCCCTTTGAGGGGAAGTTTGATAGGGGTTCTAAGGACCGGTCTGACCTACCAGCAAGGAAACCGGTGGTAAAGCAACGTCGTTTTCAGAACTATGTGCAGTATAATGAACATTGACATCTTCGGGAGGTTGCTAAGGGGTTTGTGGCTCTATTGCAGCCGACGGTGGAGGGTGGTGTGTCTGTAGTTGAGGCTTCTGCGGTGACCCTAGGCCGGCCAGCTAAGATTATTCGCAAAGCTTTGTTTAAGGATGGTGGAGCTGAGGATATTGAGGGTGTGGATTTGATGATCTCGCATAAGATGGAGGATCCGACGGTTACTGCTCATTTGCTTGCATAGGGGAAGTAGCTGCTCGCGCTTCTTATGAGGTTTGTGTGAACCCTGAGCCTACTGGTGTTGAGAAGGAGGAGTATGAAGCTCTTGTGGTTGTGATTTCTACCTCGAGTGGAGACAGCTATGTTCCAGCTGTAAAAGGGCTTGATATAGTGTGTCATGGGGATAAGGTGTCTCTGCTGAGGGTGTTGAACAAGTTTCTGTTGTGGAGGAGGTTACAGATGATCAAGTTGGTGTTGGTTCTGCTGAGGAGGCTTTTCTCCCTGGTGAGGCATCGGCCATTGCAGAGGCGGATACTTTGATGGAGACAGATCAACCGTCTGTGGTTGAAGTTGTTTCTTCCTCTATGGTGGAGAAACCACGCAAGGGAAGGGTCTAATGGGTCAACAAGGTATGGGTTTCAAGAAATTGAATGTGTATGTGCGTACGACTCCTCCCAAACGACCTTCTCTTAAGGGTCCTGCCTTAGCTAGGGAGACTATTACCCTGAAACCACAGGAGATGGAGAAGTAGGCCTGAGCATTCGGTTTTTTCGGGTTATTCGGTTCGGTTTAATCGGTTTTTCAAATTTTTGGTTTTTAACATCATGCCGAATTGAACCGAATAAAAGTTTGGTTTGGGTTTATTTGGTTCTCGGTTTATTCGGTTCGGTTATTTAGAGAATTTGACATTCTGAAGTAAACCGAAAAAAATTTGTTCGGTTAATTTAAACCAAAATAGACCAGAAAATAGAAAAACATATGTAAGTACTGCCAAAAAATGGAAGCGATGCCATTAAAAGTTACAAACCGTAGTGAGTAAGACCACAAGAAACACTTGAGATATGAACTAAGTAACTCTAACCAATGTACTTTCTAGGTTTGTAGTTACACCAAAAAGGCAGCATCATATTAACAGGTTCAAAGTTCACAGAATTGACTCAATCACCATCCATTGTTCAAAGGAAGAAGGTACTGACTCAATACCATCCATCGTTTAAGCCTTTAAGGCTGCAGGCTGCTTGCTAATCCATATCAAAAAACAAAAAAGGACAAAAGAGCAGCTTCCATGATCTTAGGCTGCAAGCTGCTAATCGACATCAAAAAGGAGAAAAGAGCAGCTTCCGTTTGAAACCTGTAATCATTGAAACACAACACAAATTAGCATATGAACCATACATTATTACATTCAATCAGAGAAAGTGAAATAGAAAGTTAAGAATACCTAACTTATACTAAAAGAGTAAAAGTTACTGAGTGAGAATTGCATTATGAGAATCTACAAAAGCAAACATATTGTTATTAACTGTAAAGAGTTAAGCTTGTATACACACCTAAATTTGATTACTTACCAAGAGACTCAAAGAACGCAGTTTCTTCCAACATTTGCACCAACTTAGCAACTTCTGCTTGTGTTTTAAAAGAAACTTGCAACCACTGTTGAGTGCATAACAACATTTCAACCATATAAGGAGTTAGAGAACTCCTATATGGATCCAATATTCTGCCGCTAGTATTGAAAACTGATTTTGAAACTACTGATAAGACTTGGCTAGCTAGAACATCTTTTGCAACTTCTAATACTATAGGGAACTTTTGGCTATTACACTTCCACCAAGACAGAACGTCATAAGGGAAACCCAAAGTAGTCTCCACTCTTGTTTGAGTTTTTTCATTCAAGTAGATATCCAACTCACTTCAACCATCTACCTTTCTATTAGAGTTAACCAACTTATTGTATATAACCTCCATCCCTTCACAACCATCCTCATCATCATCATCAAATGATTCACAAGTAGTGGTAGTAGTAGGTGCTGGCTCTGAGTCAGTTGGTTCCTCAACTTCAACAGTTTTGCTAAGTCTCAACCTGTATTCCTTATACAGTTTTTTTCATTACATTTAAGACTGAACCACTAAGCTGCATACATTCAATGGTATCCTTACCATAAAGTTGCTCAATGCATACATTAGCAAACTGAATCTTGTTGCAGGGATCAAAAGCAGAAGCCACGATCACAAACGGATTCATATTTATCAATCCATCCCAGTATTTTTCAAATTTATCCCTCATTATGTGTGCATCCTTTCTGACCTTCTCATTAGTGCTGCCACACTTGGTAATGAGATTTCTTTCAATGTTTACAATCTCATTGTAACAAAGACTGGAAGTCACTATTGTTGAAGCAGAGAATAGTAGAGTACACTTGTAAAAGATCTTGAGAAACTTAACTAACCTTGAAACATCTTCCCAATCAGAAAAAGGTGGTCCAACCCGTTTTTTTGTGTCTGTTCATCGATTACAAGGAAATAATCATCATACAGTTTCTCTTCACTCAACATCCTCTCAAATGGTACTCTTAACTTCAGAGCAGAAGTCAACATCAAGTACGTTGAATTCCACCTGGTGGGAACATCCATAGGCAAACTGCCTCTACAAACATTTCCGGAATCACACCTCATAGCAAAAGACTTCACTCGATTGAAAGATGACCTCACATGCTTGATAGCATTCCTAATAGCAACTATACTAAGCTTTGCTACTTTAAGACTATCTCCCACAATCAGATTGAGGATATGGGCACAACATCTCAAATGAATGAAATCACCATCTCTCACTAATGCTTTTCCTCCTCTGAGCCTCATCTCATCCTTGAACTCTTTCAAAGCCTTGTCATTTCCTTTAGCATTGTCAACTGTAACAGAAAACACTTTCCGAATCCCCCATTCTTCCAAGCAATCCATAAGTTGTCCATCATTATGGCTCCTTTATGATCTGTGATCACCTTGAAACTAAGTATCTTTTTCTGTATTTCCTAATTCTCATCAATCCTATGACCTGTGACAACCATGTAGTTGACAGAAGTTGTTGAAGACACCCAAATATATGTGGTGAGATAAATCATTTGCTTTTGAACACTAAACAAATGTTTAAGCTCCTCTTTCTCTTGCAGATACATTCCAACAATGTCTCTACAACATTTCCTTCTTGAAAAGGTCTTGTATATAGGCAGGATGTTAAAACAGAAATGCTTCCAACCCTCAGATTCCACAAATGAGAAGGGTAACTCATTCACCACAACCAACTCATTAACAGATCTCCTAAAGAGCTGAGAATCATACTTAATAACCCTCATATTCCCACTCTTAATACCACTCAAGACATTATGTTTCTCCCTTTCAACATGATCCTTGTACATTTTACATCTACCTATGTGACCTTTCATTGGACTAGTCACAATTGTCTTTGTGTCACATCCAATCTCTGTACCACAATACCTACAGTTGGCATACTTATCATCCTCCACCCTTTGTATGAAGTGTTGCCATACCTATGCTCGTTTAGCATACTTTTTATTTCGTTTCGGTGGTAAACCAGATTCTGGTGTCGCCCTCTTCTTTCTAGTCGCACCATGTTCTTCTCTGGTTATAGGTTCTCCAGTCACACCAGGTTCCTCTTTGTTATTACCTTGAGAAGCCATCTACAAAACAGAGTACAAGTTTAGCGTTAGACAAAGTAAAACTTCAATCGATTCTACTTAGATTCCATCAATCAAAAATTTTCACAAAAAAATCTCAAAATAGCTTAAACAAGTAATAACACTATAATCTATGTAAGTATCATCGACTAACTTTGACTCTTTCCTAACATGCTAGCACAAATCACGGTCAATCCACATATGCTGAAACATAGACCCAAATCAGTGCTCAAAACGAAATAAGCATATCAATGTTTTAAAAGCAAACCCGCACAAGATTGTCATAGAAACAACGAAATTAAGAGAACAAGCCACATAGATACACAAACACCGAGAATAGCTATAAGTGAACAACTTAAGTCAATTTGTTTCTAAGATATCAAATACAATCCAGAAAAAAATTATATGAAGACCTCAGAAATCCAAAGATTAACAAAAACAAAACCTCAGAAATAAACCCAGATGAAGAAAAATGAAAAAATGAATCGATTTACTAAAAATTAGAGTTAGGGTTTACAAACAAATTGAAAATAAAGATAGAGAATTATAGATTCTAAGACGAGCTTACAAAACAAATTAACAAAGGGTTTACAAACATTTTCACAAACTAAGAAAAAAGAAGAAAGAATTATCACTCAGAATTTCGACTAATCTCCAGATTCTCCACTATCAAAGCAACAAACAAGAGGCAGGAGAAGAATAATTGTTTTTGTCGGAAAGTACAAAGTAGGTTAGTATCGGATATAAACAAATATTTTTATTGGGTAACATGTTAGTCGATCACATATTTTTTAATTTGTAGACTTATTAAACATAGGTCCATCAGATAAATGTTTGGGCTTACTAAAAAAATGTTAAAATAGCCCAATACCAAAGCAAATTAAAAATGAAACTCATCTAACCTAATGAATCATTGTGAGAGACTTAGAGGACTAATGACAGCCACAACCTTCTTCAGTTCTTCTTCTCCAAAACACAGAGGCTAACAGGTGAAGAAGAAGATGGAGTGATGTAGAACAGAAACAGAATAACCGATCAGTTATAGGCCACCGAACCAAACCGAATTAAAAACCGAAACCCTCTGAAAATTCTGCCGATTGGTTTGCTCCTTCCTTCATCTTTGGTGCCGAGAACCGAAAATGTCGGTTCTTTCGGTTTATTCTGAACGCCTAGCCCAATGGAGAAGGGTGTCGCTGGTGGCACCAAACCACCTATTCTGAATGTTGCCAAATGAAGATCTTAAGTTGGAATTGTCAAAGGCTTGGCAATAAAGTTACTATTGGGTATCTCAGGGATTTATGGGGGAAGCAACGGCCGGATTTTTTGTTTCTGTCTGAAACTAGGCAATCTTGTTTGTTTTTAGAACCTTTTGTTGGTCATTTTAGTTATTAAGCTTTAAAAGCGGTTGGACATGTCGGTTGTAGTGGTGGTTTAGTATGATTTTATAATAATAATAATAATAATAATAATAATAATAATAATAATAATAATAATAATAATAATAATAATAATAATAATAATAATAATGTTTCAATTTATTTGAATCCAACAGACTTATTGATATGGAAGTTGAATTCAAAGGAAAATTATTATATTTGTCTTTTGTCTATGGGGATCCGGTTCTAAAGAACCGAGATTTGGTTTGTGAATGCTTAACACAAATTGGATTAGGGACCTTCCTTGGTTTCTAATTGGTGATTTCAATGAATTAAAAGGTATTCATGAGAAGCAGGGTGGAAAATTGCATCATGCTTCTTCTTTTTTGTCTTTTAACTCAATGATTCGACACTGTGGTTTACTCGAGTTCCCTTCTCTGGGCGATAGTCTTTCCTGGAAAGGGTGACAGGATAAGAAACCGATATGGTGCCTACTGGATCGGGGTTTAGTGAATGAGAAGTGGCATGATTTGTTTAGAAATTCCTTTACAGAATATTTAACAATAAATGCATCAGATCATAAGCCGGTGTTAGCTGTCCTTGAGGAAAATATCTAGCAGGGTCAGAGTAATTTTCCATTTGATAGGTGATGGCTTGATAAGGAGGGTCTCTTTGGGGCCATTGTCGAGGGTTAGGATTCGGGGACAAGATCGTCCACTTTCACTCTAGTGAACAAAATTACCACTTGTCGTCGTGCTTTTTCTCGGTGGAGGAAGGCACAACTACCTTACGGGCGGGAGACAATCGACGATTTGAAATCTAAATGATGCTACTCCGGTTGATGAACTTGCGGACCTTACTTGGCGGTCAAGAGAGGCGTATCGGGATGAGGAGGTTTATTGGTATCAGAAAAGCAGAAGCCGATGGATGGGATGAAGAGACCATAATACCAGTTATTTCCATGCCCAGACAAAGCAACGACGGGCTAGGAATTGCATTGTTGGTCTTCATGATCAGCATGGTAATTGGTCGATGGAGGAGAGCGATATCCAAAACATAGGAGTCTTATTTTCAAGAGCTTTTTACCTCGTCGGATCCTTCGGACTTTGAGGAGATTCTCAGCTAGGTTGGTACATCTATTAGTCGGGAGACTAATGACTTTTTCAACTCAAGAGGTTATAGAGCAAGAGATTAAGCATGTACTGTGTATGATGCATCCGGATAAAGCTCCGGGTCCGGATGGAATGACAGCATTTTTTACCATAAAGCATGGAGCATAGTTAAACCTGACCTGGTGATTTTGGTCAATTCTTTCCTGCAGGATGGTGTGTTTGATAAACGGTTAAATGTAATAAATATTTTCCTTATTCCAAAGGTGGATAAACCGACCAGGATAACAGAGTTACGGCCTATCAGTTTATCCAATGTCGGGTAAAATTATATCCAAGGTTCTATGCCAATGGCTGCGCGCTATCTTATCGTCTCTAGTCTCAGAAACTCAGTCGCTGTTTGTGGGGGCCGTTATATTTCAGATAATATTTTGATTGCAAAGGAGATGTTCCATGGGCTTCGTAATAATCCCTCTTGTAAACAGAAATTTATGGCTATCAAGACGGATATGAGTAAGTTATATGATCGGGTGAAATGACTTTTCCGAATGACAAAGGGGATCCTTTCTCGCCATATCTCTTTATCCTTTGTACGGAGGTGCTTATTGCACATTTTTGGAAAGCAGAACAGATGAAGCTTCTTATTGGCATCAAGGTCTCGAACGCTTGTCCAGCCATCTCTCATCTTTTATTTGCGGATAATAGTCTGTTTTTCTGTCGGGCCACAAAGGAGAAGTGTGAGGTGGTATTATGGATCTTAAAGAAGTATGAAAGGGTTTCAGGCCAACAAATTAATTTCCAGAAATCTTCTGTCCAATTTGGACATATGGTGGATACTGGCCTAAGAGAGGAGTTAAAAGGGGTTTTGGGGATAAAAAATTTGGGAGGCATGAGCTCTTATTTAGGTATTCCAGAGAGTTTGGAAGGTTCCAAAACGAAAAAATTTCGTTTGTCCAGGACAAGTTGCAAGCACGGGTTAGTGGGTAACCTGCTAGACTTTTATTGAAAGGTGGCAAGGATGTGATGATCAAGTCTGTCGGCTGTCCCTACTTTTGTGATGTCTTGTTTTTGGCTTTTGAAGACAGTCACGAGGAAATTAATTAGCGTGATCTCTAACTTTTGGTGGAGCTCGTCTGGGCAGTCAAGGGGATTGTAATACCACTATGCTGGCCAAGCAGCTCTGACGGTTAATCACAGTTCCGGATTCACTTTTTGCTCGGGTGTTTAAAGGCTGATATTATCGGCATTCTGATTCTTTGGATCTAATCAAATCTTACTCGCCGTTTTTTGGATGGAAAGTATAGTTTCTGCTCGTTCTCTGGTTAAGAAAGGACTTATTAAAAGGGTAGGATCTAGCGATTCCATTTCTGTATGGACTGACCCATGAATCTCTGCTCAATTCCCGAGACTAGCACTAGGCACGGGGCACCTATCGACCCCTTGCTTCGAGTTAAAAAAATTGTTGAAAGGAGTTTGAACACCTGGAATATGGTTAAGCTTATGGCTACGTTTGTGCCCGAGGATGTTGCTATTATTTTCGCATTGCCGCTACGACAGCCGAATAAACCGGATTTGTTGGAGTGACATTTTACTAAATCTATGAAATATACGGTTAAATCAAGATACCATATGTTTCGTTCTAATATGTCGGCATGCTCTAGTCCCAACGTATTTGGGCCAGATATTGTTCCTTTACATTCCTTTTTTTGGAAAATTTGTTGTCCCCCAGAGCTTCGACATTTTATGTGGCAAGTGTTTTCGGGTTGCATGGTTGAGGGGCAGTAACAGCTAATCTCCGGAAACGCGGAATGAGTTGTGATGCTGAATGTGGTCTTTGTGGTTCCCCGGAGGAAAAAATTAATCGCGCTCTCTTTGAATGTCCTCCGGCTAGACAAGTTTGGGCTCTGTCACAATTTTCGACAGCCCTAGGAACTTTCCCTTCCGGTTATGTTTTCACCAACACGGATTTTCCTTTTTGGCGGTTTAGCCAGGTTCCCGACTAGGATACGTTTCCATGGATCCTGTGGTATATTTGAAAATCTCAAAATAATAAATTATTTAGTAATCTGGATTCGAACCCACTAGCAATTTTGCGTTTAGCGGCTGATGAATTCCAAGGCCTGGTTTTTGGCTCAGACAGAGGAGATAATTACAAACTCGGTTAATACTCCCCCAGTTGTCCTCCGTGGAGGCGGAGGTCTTTGGGTTCCTAGGCATATGATGAGTTATTTATGTTTTGTAGATGGTTCTTGGAAAGCGACAGACCAGTATGCTGGTAGAGGATAGATCTGCTCTTCGCCCATGGGGGAGGATCCTGCTATGGGGGCAGCCAATCTTCGTCGAAGTTTTTCACCTATTCATGCCGAGATCGAGGCTCTTTTCTGGGCTATGCGATGTATGATTGGGACGGATAATCATCGTGTCATCTTCCTAACCGACTGCTCCGATTTGGTAAAGATGGTGTCTTTGCCTTCAGACTGGCCAGCTTTTACGCCTTATTTGGAGGAGATCCAGACAAATAAAGAGGAGTTTGCTTCTTTCTCCCTAGTTTACACCCCTCGCTCTCAGAATAGTAAAGCGGATAATCTAGCACGTCGTGTTCGTTCAGTATCGCGTTTAGTTACCTATATAAACAATATTTTTTCGCATTGGCTTGTTATACTATGTTATATATATATATATATATATATATATATATATATATATATCTATATTGCATAAGCTGATTTCTCCTATATTACAAAAGTCTTGAGAAATTGTATGAAACAGTATACTTTAATCCTACCATTTTATGAATGCAAATATATTTCACATACAAACCTAATAGATATTTGTAATATGTTCATATCAGTTCGAGAAAGAAAATATGTTCATTTCATTGGTCTAGCCATTATAATTCTGAGATCTCGTTTTAGATGTCAGATAGTTGCCTCAACTATTAAAAATGCAAAAACCAAAAGAATGAATCTCCAAGAGATTAAAACGTCGACCACTTTGAGAAAGTGGAGATGAGTTTTTTTTTTTTTTTTTTTTGAAGTAGAGGTGGACATTAATTTTGATCAGTTCTATAAACCAATTTAAAGGTGAACAACATTGTAGTATACATGTATACTCTAGCTAGATACAATTTAATGCATTATGTCACCTAATTTATCATGTAAGGTGACAACCCATTCAAAAGAGTGGCAGAGTTTTCATATGATATACATGAATAACAAACTGAATCATGCTAACAAACATAATTGTTTGGACCATACCAAAATTGAATTATAACTATATATATTTTGGAATTGGAAGGTTAAAAAAATGAAAGATGACTTTTCTATTATGGGATTCTTATCTTTTGCCATTACTTCACTCAAATATTATGAATGTGCCACTTTCACATAAATTTTATAGATTTGTCATTTTTTTTTTAAATGTGTGTTTTTATAATTTTTTTTTGTGCTAAAATACATACTTCATATCAAATACTAAACCCTAAGAAAAAATGGAACCAAGAAAACCCACACATAATGTGTTAAAATTTTATTTTTAAATCTTAAAAAATGACAAATCTAAAAATTTTAAGGTGAAATGGCAAAAACTATAAATACCATTGAAAAAGTCCTTATCTAGTAATTAACTCTTTCTATTAATGAGTTAGATAAAAGTACCAAAAGCAGGTTTTAGTATTTCATTTTCTAGGAATTTGCAAAAATATTTCACCATAATTCTTATATTTAGCAAATTAATGTATTTGATAAAATCTCTCTTAAAGTCTAAACTTTTAGTGTTGAAGACACTCTACTTGTCTTTGTAAGTTTAAAGTTTTGTTTCTAAACGAAGTACATGTGAGGCATGTGTGAGTCAAGCTATTGAGGACTTCAAGTTCAAATGTTGGCCATTGGTAAGAATAAAATCTACAGATACGTTTTATTGGTTTTATTTCCTTTTACACTGAATTAATAATTAGTATCAAAACTAAATCATAATCTAAAATTTTTAACTTTGTTAGAAGAGAATATAATACAATTTAGGGCCTTTTAAAGATACTTTGTGTTAGCAGCTTGTTTAGCAGTATTCAAGTCTAAGTTCTTATGCTTTTTTATACACTAGGTATTAGTCCATGCAACGCGTGGTTGCATGCATAATGATTTTTATTATAGAAATTTGACAAACAAACAACAACAACAACAACAACAACGACAAAACACAAAACAAAACAAACAAAAATTTGAGATATAGTTGAAGAGGATGAGAGAATGAATGAATGAAAGAGTGAGTATTTATAGGAATAGAAGTGATGTAAAATTATATTTAAAAAATAGAAATTATAATTCTAATTTATTATGTATTTAAATACAATTAAGTGGAGAAATATAGTTAGTACTTAGGGGTTACAATTCTAATTTATTATGTGTTTTAATACAATTGAGTGGAAAAATATAGTTAATGCATAATTTATACAATTTCAGTTTTATATCAAAGTGTGAGTTAAGTGTCATGATTAAATATATTTTATTTGTGATTTAAAATAAATAAATAAATAATATGCATAAAGTATTCGCTATGCTGCTCTGAAGAGGGTGCTAATCTGTTTAGCTTCTAAGAATACAAGGAAGGTGAAGAAGAAGTTTGACACTTGTGCCATTGTGTATTTAGAAGTTTAAGTTTTGTACATTTGAGTACAAATGTGCTTTTGCATGTGGTATTTAACTTTTGTATTCAAAATTTTCTTTGATTTCTGTGTTAGACATTTTTTTTCAAATTTGTGTTTGGATTTTTGTGTTTATAAATTTGGGTTAAGTTTCTTGTAACTTTGCAACAATATGTTCTATTCTGATTCTGAATAATGGACCCCTCATTTGGACATGATTTGTTAATGGATATGATATCTAATGGACATGGTCACTAGTTGTCCATAATCAAAATAGTCTATGTTAGATAAGTTTTAATAGACGTAAACATCCCATTCTGATAACTCTATACATGAACGACTTTTAAAAGGTTCAAAAAGGGCAAATGTACAAGGTCCAAAAGATTTTTTTTTTTTACACAACTTAGGACCTATTGAATTTATGTTATGAACTTTGTTAAAAATAATCCTTATTACAGGCTTACAGGACCCAATATTCTAATGAGATGAACATATCCCCTATTGAATTTATGTTATGAACTTTGTTAAAAATAATCCTTATTACAGGCTTACAGGACCCAATATTCTAATGAGATGAACATATCCGTAATAATGTTCAAATAAACTGGTAAATTTTGTATGATCAATTACAATGCTATAAAAATTACATTTGGTTGGAACTTTATTTTTAAATGTACTTTTCTGCATGATAAGGGGTTTTTTACTAAAAAAAATTGTACAAGACAGTGAAAAGAATATTACTTACAAACATAATGAAAATAAAGTAAGCAAATATTTTTTAAAAAAAAATCCATAAACATAATTTGGATTAAACTTGGGGTGGGAGTGACACTGTAAGTGCATTCACTAACCTAAATTGTATATTTGAAATTTGAAAATGAGGCCTCTCGAATAACTAACTAAGATGTGGCCACTTGTATGGTATGGCTTTTTGGATGGATCGGGCTAAGGCCGGACGGTGGCCTCCACATCACATATGTATATCTAATCGTAATTTTCAATAACTGATTTACCATGCACATCCTTGCAACACAAATCCGCTATTATTCAGCTCAAGGTCTTAAATTGAAAATCTCGAACACCAAACTATATACATCATCACTAAACAAAGGTTTGACTTATGCAAAGGCTTCTCACAAGTAATTATTTGGGCTGTTTATATAGCTCAGCCCATAATAGTCCATAGACATAATTGCGCAATTTAAGGTAAACACAACAAATAAAAGAGAGATTCATGCGCAAATGATGGGAAAGAAAAGAATGGACCATGCGACCAACAAACAAACAAAGCATTCTTACGGTCATAACTACTTCTTTCTTTCTTCCTTTTTGTTTTTAATCTCAATGTCTTAACCTTAATTGATTGGTTTATGAAAAAAAAAACAGAACAAATGAAAAGAAGGGACCTTGATAAAATTTACAAACTCATATCACCAGTTTTACTGTTTACTTTTGTCATATCTGAAGTCTGAACACAAGACTTCTACATCAAGCCTTTTTTTTTTCTTAACAACACTTCTACATCACGCTAGGGCTATCTTTTTTTCTTGTTTTTTTATATATTCAACTTCTCCCGTATTTCTAATTTTACCTTTCTCAACTTATAACCATATATTATCTTGTACTATTAAAGTATATTAGAAGAACATATAATACAAAGACATAATCTCTATATACTTATTTAAGCAATGTCATTTGAAGTTTAATCCTACTATCATGTGGCATATTACAAAAAATGTCATTGCATTTTAATTAATTTAATAACTAATAAAAGAAAAGCTTATATTGGTTTATAAAATGACAAACAATATTTTAAAAATTATTTAATAAAATTATTAAAAGATTCCATTTATTCTTTCAGAAATCTTAATAAACAATAACAAACTATTTAGAACAATTATAAAACTTAATATTATTTATAAAAATAAGATTAAATATTTGCATCCCTAAATCATTTAATAATAAAAATAAATTTTAAAACTAAGATACAACATTGCTTATATTTTCAATATATAAAACATTAGATTTAGTTTATTAAATATTTTTTCGTAATGTACATCGATGCAGTGACATCTTATTAAATCTAAGAAATCATAAATGTTAGATTTTATTCAATATAATATATACAACTAAGTAAAAATCAAAAATTTAAATCGAGATGTCTAAACACGACCGCTTCAATATGAGTTTTGTTTTATTTTATGAATTTTAACAAATTTATATAATTCACGGATTTGAACATTGTATCATGTACCGTGTTGAAATCAGAGTATGAAACTAAGTAAATTAAATATTAAAAATTATAAAATGTATAGAGTAAATCAAATAAAACTTCTACTATTATTTTATAACAAAAAAGTTACATTAAAGTTTACGCAAATATATTTCCGTACTATACAACACAAGTAACTATCTAGTATTTTATTGTTTCATATTCTCTCCCTGTTTCACAAAGAATATGAGAAAAAAATTTGTTTCATAAAAAGTATCATTCTACATTTTCAATGTATTTTTTTTATTAAATTTTCAAAAATAAAAACTCATTTCATTGAGTTTAAATCATTAACTACTTATTACATAGGGCTAAACATGTATAATTTTAAGTTTTTTTTTTAATTTATATGAATACGTTAAAATGATACTCTTTGTGAAACAGAAAGAGTAGTTTACTACTGTTATAAATTAATTTTAGAAATTTAATAATTTTAGTGCTATGCACAAAGCCACTATCATTTGAATTCCTAATTACTCAAAATTTACAGATTATAATGCAGATCAATTTTCTAGGTTTAGTAAAAAATTGAACTAAAAAACATGACTAGAACACCAATTAATATTGTTTAAAAATATTTCTATAGTTTTGGATAAATGGTTTATAACTTGTATATATATAAATATATACTATTATAGAAATATAAATATATACTATTATACTATAATATATTTTAATATTATAGAAAAATACAAAAATAAAAATCGTATATTTCTTAATGAAAATATTGGAAAATAAATAAAGAAAAAGCAATCTCGAAATCGAAAGCTTTCATTGTGCCGCTCGTAATCATTTGAATTCCATAGGATCCAACGTCCACTATTCCTATATGATTTCTTCTTTTATTTTCGAGGAAATAAACATCCCACCACTATCCAAAAAAAAAAAAAGTATAATTTTTAAAAATCACAGTCACATAATCGCAATGAACAAATATATCTTTCCGTATAACAGTACTTACATATATATCTAAAACTTCACTCATATTATATTAGATTTCAATAATATTATTCTGGTTCGAGTGGCTTTACCAAGTGATTATAATTTGAATAAGCTGGCCGCGGGCCGCCCTTTTATCTTCTCTCTTCTTTCTCTGTTTCGGTGTTTCCAAAAGACAAAATTTTATATTTATTTCTTAGTTCTTAAAAATAGCTTCACCTAACAAATTGAAGACATATATATATTCCAAAGTCGCATATATGTGTAAATTGATTCCAAAGTCACACATATATAAACTAAAATACGATGATGAAAGCAAAATATACAAAAGTTATAATATGAAGATGGAAATTGAAAAGGGAGGAATTGTTTTAGGGCATATCATGCTGTTTAGTGAGGTATCACAGGTGGGCCGACGTACGACTAGAATTTTCATTAGCTGACTCCTATGGATGCTCGCCACGTGTTGTCTTTTAATTCTTTAAAGGTCAACCATCTCATAATCTGCAAGAAGAGGAGTGAGTTTTACGTTTTAACCAGTGATTACAATTCACAACCATAAAAAAGTAATGTACACTTACTATACCATTCATGTCCGACAAATATATTAAAACGTAAGGTGTATTTTTTCCAGTCAGGTTTTCAAATCTGTCGAAAACGATTGAAGTTTGTTGGATGGTAATTTCATCGAACAATATATCGTTATTGGACCTTTAGTGCGTATGGTAGGCGATATGATGAGCAATGAGGAGTATGTAATTTGGTTATTTACGCTGGTTTTAGGATGAAACAAAGTATCTTTACAGACATAACATTGTCAGTTTGTCACATTGTTTTTTCTTTGTCCACGTAGGTCACATTGGTTCTTGAAACACCAAATAGAGGTATTTTCTGACAATCATGTGGCGCTTATATAAGAACTAAAAAGATGTGATTAGTTGGTGGATTGAAGAAAATATATGGATAAAAAAAAAGAGATTTAGTATTGGATCTAGTTAAGAAGTGATCCAATGACCAATTTTGTGTGTTTAGCGACCTGATAAAGAGGGCTAAAGAAATAAATATATATAATAAGGTTTCTTTCGAAGAAGGGTTGGAACTTTCGAAATTAAACAAACATTTTTATGACATTATATATATATATATATATATATAAATTATTCACAAGTTTTAACATTTTGCAACACTATTTGTGAAAGATACTAATAAATTAGTAGTATAGTGTTATGCATCCCGATAAATAGTAGAAATAAGCTTTGACGTTTTAAGGGGTAAATAAAAAACGGAAAGGCAAGTGAACCAACAACACTTGATTTTCTCTACACACGTCTCTCTTTCCCTATCTTCTGCCCGTTATAAAAAATACACAAAAGTGCAAAAGGCAGCTAATCAACTCTTGATTTTTCCTTTACACAAATCTCTCTGTTTCTTCTCTCTCACTCTCTCTATCTCATCTTAGAAGTTACGACATCCAAGAGCTCATCGTCCCAAGTTCTTTGTTCTGGTTCAAATGGTATGATCGATGGACAACATCATCCGTAGATTGGCTCCTCCCTTCATGTTCTATTCTTCTAATTAAGGTTCGTACAAGTTCTCTTCACTCCCACTTCTTCAAAATCTAGTTTGAATCATCGATATATTGTTGAATTCCTGATCTTGCTGTCAGAAATGCTTGATAATCATTTTCTTATGTGAAAATTAGTCAACCAGATTATAGAGATATAGAGATCTATCACTTCTTCATTAATGGATTACATATTGGATTATTTTACATTATTATATTTAATTACAATGTGGTCTTCTCACGCAATATAATCTATGAACGTCAGCATATGGTTTGCCTCCAAAAAAAAATATTTCTGTGTAAAATGCAAAATGGATCAAACTTGAAAAAATGTATATTGATGAAACCGTGTTTTCAGAAATTACTATAGTACAATCTTGTGGAAGGTCGAAGTAATAAATAAACTCAACAGCAAAGATAATAAAAGAAGAAAGGTGAAAAAATGCCACAAGAAGTAATGAGAGGATTAAAAGGTTTGGTGGTGTCGTCCACAAGCAATGGAGATTATGAGCTTGCACAACGAAAAGCTGAAGAAACAGGTTTGTCTCATCATCATGATCATTTCTTTGTTTTTTTCTTTTATTTTATTTTTCTTTTTAAACTGTTAAATATGAAAGATGAAAATCATATAAAGTAAAGAAAAAAGAAGTTGAAGATGGACCATATTGCTAATTAGCTTTGTGATTCACAAAAAAAAAAAAAAAAAAATTAAAAAATACGTTGGATTTGAATTAGAGAAAGTCGTTTAGAAATTGCTTTATGAAAATGGCTTTCATTAGAGGGTAACCCACCACAACGGCACAACTATTATTACTTTATATATGTTTGGTGGATATACATTTACGTAATACGTTACGATTACGACTAATCAGATATAATCTATAGTAAAAATTTTCTACATTTCAAATTTTCTATAGTCTCCCAAAACCTACTTCAAACTTTTTATAACAAAGAACAAACAAAAGAAAAATTTATAAAGCAAATAAAGCTGTCAAAATCAATACTAATGATTAGAATTAAGAGTTTTTTTTTTTGGTTAACTATGGTTTCGGTTTTGGGGTTTCTTGGTTTTGATTTGATGAGGAAAACATGCCGTAAATAAGAACAATTCTTTTTCGGTTCGGTCTTGGATAAAAATATATTAAAAATCTAATTAAACATATAAATATACTATCGTAGTCAATGTCATATCATTTGTAATATATTTAATCAACAAAAATAAATTATGAATTTTGGATGATTTGGTAAACTTTGGATTCGGTTCAAATGATCCCGTACAAAAATTTCAGTGACATTTCTAGTTAATTTAATTATAATAAAATTTGGTTTGTTTAGAAAAAAAAAAAAAAAGAAAAAAATATCGGTTTCGGTTATGTTTGGTTTGGTTCCCTAGAAATAATAATGAAATATGGACTCTTTTGAAGTCCATTAAGAATCTAAGATAGAGAATTGGGCTTTCAGTCATTATCTGAGCCCAATTCATTTCCCGCGTCAAGTTTCTTTTTCCATTTTCCGAGAAACAATAATAATAATAAATGTGGGTTTGTGTCTTTGTGCATTGTCAAAAAAAAACTCAAAAGCTGTGAGAAGGTACCAAGCGGTGGCATGGCTGAGACAAATGGACCAAGGCGCGGTGGAGACACTGCCGGAAAAACCGTCGGAAGACGAATTCTCCGTCGCCCTCCGCAACGGCCTCATTCTCTGCAACGTCCTCAACAAAGTCAATCCCGGTTCCGTTCTAAAGGTCCGATTTTTTTTTTATAATATATTTTCTTACTCCTCCAATGCAACGATCTAGAGTTTACGTTCCTGTGATTATTGAATCAGGTGGTGGAGAATCCGATAACGCCAGCTATTCAGTATGCCGAGGGAGCGGCTCAGTCCGCAATTCAGTATTTTGAGAACATGAGGAACTTTCTTAAAGCTGTAGAGGATATGCAGCTTTTAACATTTGGAGCTTCTGATCTCGAAAAGGTTCTGTTTTTATCATCAAATCATGTAGTTGTTACTTAAAAGTTTTGGCTATTGAGCGTACGCATATGTCATGTTCGATGAAATTCCCCAGAGAATGATTATGTGATGAAAGATTCTTACTTTGGGTTTTTTTTTTTTTTTTTGGCAGGGAGGATCATCGAACAAGGTAGTAGATTGTATTTTGTGTTTGAAAGGTTTTTACGAGTGGAAACAAGCTGGTGGAGTGGGAGTGTGGAGGTATGGAGGGACTGTGAGGATTGTTTCATTCAATCCAAAAGGTAGCTCTCCGCGGCAGCAGTATGGGATTGGTAGTGAAAGCACCACCACTGATGAGTCTGTATCTTTGGATGAATCTGAGTCTTCTTCTCAGTATGACCAGCTTTTGGATTTTCTTCACCTTTCTAATGAGATCTCGACTGAGGAATCTGAAACTGCAATCTCCATGGCTTTTCTTTTTGATCATTTCGCGCTTCAGCTTCTACAGGCTTATATCAAAGAGAGTGATGGGTCAAACGATCTGCCTTTAAATGAAATGGTAGGTAAGACATGCTTGAGTTAAGTTTGGTTGCTCTGTTACTCTGTATTTAGTTATGCAACAATGATACATTTCATTCCTGTTGAATCATTGTTTTATCAAGATTAGAAGGATGATCTCTGTTTCACTTCTTCATTACGATTTATAGGTGATCGATAGCTTGCTCAACAGGGTAGTTAAGGATTTCTCTGCAATACTAGTTTCTCAGGGGACTCAGGTACTAGTTACTCTGCATATATACTTTATGGAAATTTTTTCTAATGTTGAGACAATTCTGAATTCTCTGTGGTCTATAATTATTTTCTGGTATATACTTGCAGCTGGGTTCGTTTCTAAAGAAGATACTGAAATGTGATAATGGAGATCTATCAAGGTCAGGGTTTCTAGAAGCAGTCTTCAGATATCTTCAGCACAGAAAAGATCTGGTGACAAAGGAGTTTTCAAAGTTTTGTAAATGTGGCGTAAAGGTAGAGTTTATTAGACCAAGCATCCGCGAGTTTTCTCCTGGTCATGCAGATGCTATTGGTGTTCAACAGAAAGAGCTGGAGGTCAGAATTTACAATTCTCTTCCGATGCTATAATTTTTGAGTTTCTTGTGTTTTGAACCTTTTCATTTGGTTAATTCTTGAATGGTATGAGAACTTTTGTTATGAGATGGATTCATTTCTTCGTTGCACTCATGTAGGAAGTAAAATCAAATTTTGTGGAAACAAGATGCCAAGTTGAACAGATGCAGTCAGAATGGCAGGAAGAACTTCAAAGAATAGGTAATGAAATTTCTCTTAACCCAAATTTCATCTTCTTGGTAATCAAAACTTACATGATAAATCATCATCACCCTCCATGGCAGTTCATCACGTTAAATCCATGGAAGTTACATCTTCTTCTTACCACAAGGTTCTGGAGGAAAATCGCTTACTTTATAATGAGGTCCAAGATCTCAAAGGTACCACCCACCTATTACATCATTGCATTTGATTTTTAGTAGGTCTTTTTAGTGTATTGACTTGTGTTATCTATGTACTGTAGGGACCATTAGAGTCTACTGCAGAGTCAGACCTTTCTTGCAAGAACAAAAAGATATGCAATCAACTGTGGATTATATTGGAGAAAATGGTAATATTATTATTAATAATCCTTTCAAGCAGGAAAAAGATGCACGAAAAATATTTGCCTTCAACAAAGTGTTTGGACAGAATGTCTCACAAGGTATGTTTTATGTTTTTTTATTCCATCGATGTCCACCTACTAGTGTAGTCTAATTTTCGCTAAGATAAAAATGAGACTTTTCTTATATATGACTTAGCTTAGTAGTATTGGTTGCTTTTGCACCAGCTAACTGTTTTCATGATGCTTTCTTGTCTATTGTCTGTCATACTGATATTTGGTTGTTAACTTACCAGAGCAAATCTACATAGACACTCAACCGGTAATAAGGTCTGTCCTTGACGGATTCAATGTTTGTATCTTCGCGTATGGGCAAACTGGTTCAGGGAAAACGTATACGATGGTATGACCATTTTAGCTTGCACAGTTACTCCCATAAACCATCAGACATTTTAGTTTCTTCTTATCTCTTGGACATTGACTGGCTTATCTCTGTTTTTTTCCGTACAGAGTGGGCCAGATCTGATGACTGAGACTACTTGGGGTGTGAACTACCGAGCTCTACGTGATCTCTTCCAGCTTTCAAATGCAAGAACACATGTGGTGACTTATGAAATTGGAGTCCAAATGATCGAAATATATAATGAACAAGTTAGAGACTTACTAGTCAGTGATGGTTCCTCCAGAAGATATCCTTTCATATAATTTATAACAAAGAAGTCTTGCGTTCTATTGATATATTAACGAATTCGCCTCGAGTTTTTCCTCTTGAGACATACGCAATAATCCTTGACCAGCTTTTCACATTAGACATACGCAATAATTCTCAACTTAATGGCCTTAATGTACCCGACGCAAGCTTGATTCCAGTTTCTAATACTCGAGATGTTCTTGATTTGATGAGGATTGGCCAAAAGAATCGTGCGGTGGGCGCTACTGCTTTGAATGAGAGGAGCAGCCGTTCTCATAGGTAATTATTTTTAGTTCAATTTCTTAGTTCAAGCGGTAAACTTTTCCTATGATCATGTAATAGTCGTTGAACTGATGTATATTCGACTGCAGTGTATTGACTGTTCACGTCCAAGGTAAAGAATTGGCCTCAGGATCCATTTTAAGAGGCTGCCTTCATCTAGTGGATTTGGCTGGAAGTGAAAGAGTAGAAAAATCTGAAGCTGTAGGCGAGAGACTCAAAGAAGCTCAACACATAAACAAATCTTTGTCTGCACTAGGAGATGTCATCTATGCACTTGCACAAAAGAGTTCCCACATTCCCTACAGAAATAGCAAGCTTACACAAGTTCTTCAGGACTCCTTAGGTAAACACTAAGACGAGGTTTTGCTAATCATATTTGTCTATACAAATTTTGTTTTCTTTTGTAGCTTCATTCTTATCTATGAAACTATGTGCAGGTGGTCAAGCGAAAACTTTAATGTTTGTGCATATTAACCCTGAAGTTAACGCGGTAGGAGAGACTATCAGTACCCTTAAGTTTGCCCAAAGGGTTGCATCTATTGAACTTGGAGCAGCTCGATCAAACAAGGAAACCGGTGAAATTCGAGATCTTAAGGATGAGGTATATACATATGGCACCCGTTTCATTTTCGTTGCAAAAAGGGAAATAAATATGTGGTAACAATTGTTTCTTTCACATTTGCAGATATCTAGCCTTAAATCGGCAATGGAGAAGAAGGAAGCAGAGCTGGAACAATTGCGATCAGGTAACATTCGGAACACAACTGAATGTCAGAGAGCAAGAGCAGTTTCTCCTTTCCATCTCCCAAGAAATGGTAACGGTGCTGGAACAAAGGCTGAGGCAAGTCCACAGCCAAACGACAGTACCAGAAGCTACGAGGTAAACCACTCAGAGACTAGTTATTTTTTTTTTAACTTTATAACTGATCAGTTGGTAATAGAACTATTATCAATATCTTTATAACTGATCAGTACCAAAAGCTACGAGGTAAACTCACTCGGAGACTAGATTTTTCTTTGTTTATATGATCATCTAATCAGTTTAGTAAACGCCATTTGCAGACCAGAAGTTGCTCAACTGGCAAGCAGAGAAAGTCAGGGTTTCCATCTGCACTGAGAAACAGAGAAGCAAGCCCGAGGATGCCGAATCTAGCAGAAGAGAGGTTAAACCCGAGTCCGAATAGGAGGTCACTATCCACAGATAGAGGATCTGCCATCAAAAGCAGGAATAAGCCCGAAGTTACTCAAAACCTTCCGGTTGCAAGAACACCTTTTCCAGCTAGAGTACCAGTAGCCAAATCCTTTGCAACTGTTCCATTGAACCCATCAGCAGAAATCACTTCAGAGACATTTCACAATCATCAGAAGTTAAGTGCTCGAAAGCTTTTCCCCGAGATTGAGGAGGAACACATCAGGCATACACTTCATATACGTCAAGGTGGTGTTAAGAAGACCAGAGTCGAGAGCAGTAAATCCAAGGCAAAGCAACCATCGCCTGGTAGGTTTCAGAAACTTGATGTTGGGATCAGTTTGCGTTCTGAGGCAGATTCTGAAGCAAAGGTAGGAAAGTATCAGACCCAAAAGGGGAACAACAACCACAATGTGATACACTCAAGATTCCAAAACTTTGACGTGGGTATCAGCCTGTTCTCTGACCTCTGTGCCGGTGACAAATCAGATTCAACACTCAAGAGTGATTCCTCAGAGACAGACAACGAACCGCCCTTGAAATCGAAGAATTCCCAAAGAAATCTGTCCAAAAACTCCCTCAACAACAAACTAAGGTTACTATGAACTCCACAAGATCTTTCACTACGTATACTCAAACAAGTGTTAACTTCATTTATATATACCGCGCAGGGCGATTTATGCTCATGAGGACACTTCACTCGTGGATGACAAGCCTTCAAATGGTACAGCCCATATCAAAGAAGGTAATAGTAATATATCTATGCCCGAGTTCAGGAGAAGCCGTTCAACGCATCATGCAAGGTTCATGGTACCATAGAAACATATCCAAAACTACAATATACCTATCTCATAAATCCCTCACACATCATTATCCTTTGTACATTCACAACTTGAAGTTGGGTTTTCTTGGTTTTGTTATGTTCTTTTCCATAGTTGTGACTGAGATTGAACCGTTCCGTTTATTATATGAACGAGTGTCCCATGCCACAAAAAGATAGTATATTTATTCTTATTGTTCATTTAGATAATTAGATATCCCGCAAAAACAGAGTGAGTCACAACATATATGTTCTTTGTGTTTGACATTAGGTTTTCTATATACACTAGTGCTAGACACAATTTTAACAAATTTTGGAACATCAATACAATCACTATATTTTTTAAATCTTCATTAGAGCTGATAAAACAATCTCAGCAAGGAAAAAAAACAAAAATTGATTTCTTGGAGCCGTTCTGTCACACAGGTCTCATATACTGATATACAATACTTATATATATCTAAGTAACATCAACACAAAACATTACATATATGTAGGCAAATTAATTATAGTGTTAACAATGTCAATGCTTATGGTGCTGTGTGTAAATGTAGTCTAAGTGAGCTTCCGTCATCATCCTTCTCTTCAAACATTCTTCATCTCCTTCTCCACAATAATCCATCCCCATCAATTTCTATTTTTAGAAAGACAAGAAAAAAACTAACAGGTTAAGAAATAGATCTTTGGTTCTCCATATAATTTACTAATTATGAGATACTTTTGAGTACAATTAGGAAGAAATAAAAAAATACACCACTGAGTTTCTCATATAGAGTATCTTTTATTAAAAGTAAAAGTTGCAGACTAAATTTCGAGTTCAAATTTCAAGTTAGGAAAGAAAAAATTAATAAGAAAATCAATAAAAAAAAAAAAAAAAAAAACCAACGTGACTGAGAAGATTTTTCTTGGTATGCATCTGAAATCATATTTTAAGTGGTTGTAGATGGACTTACATTAACCGAGTCTTCTTCCACTGATGTAGCTGAGACTAATGGATTCAGCTCTGGATCCTCTTTTCCTGGTTGTATATTAAGATTGAAAGTTTTAGAAAGATGATTTGGTATTCATAATACAGATTTAAAAAAACTTAATCATTACTGTGTTCAACATACCTCTTCGAATTGCAGACGAACTTGTTGATAAAATGAAGAAGAGAACACACAAAACAAGGCACAAGGTTTGCTTCATGTTCTTCGGCTGAGAGAGAAAGAGCAAGTGAGAAGTTTGTGACAGACAAATAACGAATATAAATATACCGAGTCGATCTGAGATTCCATTTTTTTAGAAAAATATAATACCCTTAATTTGGTTGATTTTTTTTTTTTTTGGGTTCACGTCAATATCTCAAATTTGAATCAAACTATTAAATTAAATGGGGACTTAAAAATGTCAAATGCCAAATTATGTCCTCAACACTAATGTATACAAAAATGAAAAATCAAGTAATATATAGTATTAAAATTTTAAAATGTTAATGGGATAATATGATTTTAAGTTGATTAATATGAGCCATATATAATACTCTCTCCATTTTAAAATATATGATGTTTTAGTAGAAACACACATATTAAGAAAAAGTTATTTTTAAAAAATTTAACCAATCATACTCAAGACTGCATAATATATAATATAAAATTAATCTAAAGGTTGCATAGAAAGTTGGAAACATCGTATATTATGAAACAAAAATAATTCTCTAAACATCTTATATTATGAAAGGGAGGGTGGAAAATTAAGGGGGACAGGGAAATCTTTTGTAATTCGGGTGAGTGCCAAGTTTCACACTAAATAATTGGGGAAAAAGTGTGGTCCAACCAAAGTCTTAGACATACTAAATTACTAATGCTAAAGTCTTGCCTGTTCTGTCAGAGTTTTTCCAATCTAAGTCAACTCTTCCGACAATTGTTTGACAGCTGTTTCCCATCCCTCTTCCCATTCTCTGTTCAACCTTTTTCTTTTCTTTTCTATATTTTGCTTTATAATTGCTGTTATTTTATATTAAATACTTATATACTACTATAACACTAATTATATGCTAATATAATTGTAAAGTATGGATTTTTTTTAAGATGGTAAATTAAAAACAAGTATTATGTAAGTAATATTTTCATATGTAGTGTAGACATAATAATCTATACTAATAATTTGCAGCAGTTTTTGCTTAAAAATTATTTTGAAAACAATTAGCATTCAATGCATTGTTTTTAATATTAGTTACCAAAGATTTTAAAATTAATTATAGGTAAGATTTAAAAAATAAGGAAATCTTTCTACCTTATTCAAACATAAATATATGATTCTATTTCATTTTTATTTAAATATATATTTAATATATCTTGAATTATTCCATAATACATTTAGTTAATAAAAATTGTGATTTTTTCCTGCATATGATGTAATACAAATTTTTTAAAACAGATATATATTACTCAATAGATGAATAAAAATACGGGTACAATATCCCACATCGCCAAAAAAATTGGGCAATAGTTCAGAATCATACTATAAAAGAGACCAAAATGATTCAGAATACAAATGAGTAGAAAGCTTTATGTATCAGACATTCAAAATTAAAAAAAAAAAATTATTTGGTTTATTCCGGTTATTTATTTTAAAGATTTTTAAAAAGTTAAATATGATAAATATTTAAAACTTTTTAAAAGTCAAATATTATAAATATTTATATTTTATTAAAGGTATAAATATTATAAATATTTATATGTTTTAGATATGTTAAAAATATTAATAATATTTAAACTTTATAAGAAGTTTAACTATTATAAATATTTCAACTTTTTAAAAAGTTAGAAGACCTTTAAAATATTAATAATATATTTAAACTTTTACGAAACTTCAAATATGAGAAATACACAAGTATTTTAAGAATTCTAAGTACTATAATATTTAAACTTAATTTATAAGAAGCGTCAATCTTATTAAGTGTAAATGGTTACAATCTTAATAAATAACATATAAACTCAATCTAATATTTATAATACAAAATAATAAATATTAAAAATTAAGATGTTATAGTGCGAGTTAAATATCTCGGGACGGGGTTATATAGCTGGGGGTTTTATAGATATTTATCTAAATTTAAAATATCATAAATTCGGTGTTACACTGGTAAAACATTATTTCATTATTTTGTTAACACTATCGGTATCAGAGAATAGACATATCTAATTATATTGATTAAAATAATATTATGTAAAAAAATAAATTATATTACGGTATTATATAGTTTAAACCTTAAAATTAACAATTATTATATAATTATAACATATTTAACCAACAAATACAACTTATAATTTAAATTTTTTAGTAATAAATAATTTATCCCGCGGTACACCGCGGGTCCTAATCTAGTAAGTTAGAATAAATGGTGGAACGTTGGCAGGTAATTAGTAGCATTGAATAAGAAATTAAAACCATAACGAACAACTATAAATATTTAACGAAGAATTTATAAATATTTTGGAGAAATAACAAAAGTTGTGGACAAAATTGCATAACACATATAAGCGAAACCAGCAAAGCCTATGCAAGAGGCAACACTACCACTGTCCTTTAATGCTATAGTCACTCTCCCTCTCTACACCATTTATTCTGTTTTTATGTCGATGTCATACCAGTACCAATAAATAAATGTAAACGCAAACTAAAAGGTTGACATCTAAGTAATAAGTACACTTTGATGACGAAAACAACGAGATTAGCCCTGGACATTCAGGTACTCGAGTCGAGTTCGGGTAGGAACTGATCGGGTTCGGGTTTCTCGGGTAGATGAGTTTAGGACCCAATAGGATAAACAGAAAATATCAGTTTGGGTTTTACCGGGTTCGGGTCGGTTCGGGTCTAATCTTTCAGAACCTATAAATACCCGAAAAATCGGATATCATTCGGGTTCGGGTATTTTGTACCCGATTACCCGAAATTTAACCCGAAAATCTGAATTTTACCCGATTATTCAGAAATTTTAATGTTAAATATTAAAATAAAATTTTAAAAATAAAAATTTTAAAAAATATAGCTAAACATTTCAATATAATTTTGGTTATTTTGAGTATTTTCATTATTTTGATCTAAGAAAAAATAATATTTTTGAATTTTAAGTTGTAACTTTGAATAACTATGTTATATAAAAAATATATATAACTAATATTCTCTATATATGATTTTACTACGGGTATGTCGGGTATCCATTCGGTTTCGGTTCGGTTCTGGGTTCGGTTCCGGTTCTTCGGGTTTAGGAGATAAGGACTCAATAGGGTATTTTACCGGTTCCGGGTTCGGATTCGGATCCATATTTTCGGGTAGGTTCCAGTTCGGGTTTTCGGGTCCGGTTTTTTTGCCTAGGCCTAAACGAGATAGAACGAAACAATATACACCACGTTTAATTGGTAGTACAAACAACATACTCTTTTGTCATTCTAGAATAAATTTTTTGTTTTACAATACTTATTGTTTTAGATTTGTAATACATATGTTTAACATACCAGTTTTATCTCAAATATTTTAATATGCTGACCACCAATATAAATTTGAAAATATATTAAAGAAGTGATAAAATAGAAAACATAATTATTTTCTTAGTTTGAATAAAAAATCTTAAATGACGAATAATTTAAAACAGAGCGAGTATCATTTTGATAAGAAAAAATTTTACATTTTGACTGGGGCCAAACAATGAGGATGAAGTTTTGAAGCTGAATTAAACCTCAAATCTAATTTTGAAAACAAATATTTTACATTATAGTCTTAATATTAACAATAGTTAGCTTTGATGGTATCAGATTATAAATATGTTTAAAACATACATTAACAATATTACCTTTGATATTAATTATAAATAAAAAAGTCTATGATAAAATAAGCTCAATTATACTAAAATGAGTTTTTTTTAATACACTAAAACGAGATTTTGTTCCAAAAATACTATTACTGTTTTTTTTTGGGTCAAAATATCACTGAGATATTTTTCCGAAAATACTACAAAATTAAATTAAATTCTAAACCTTAAGAAATAGACCTAAACTCAAATTCAAACTTTTAAATTATAAACTCTTAATAATAGTTTTTAGTGTAAGTGATATTTTTGAACTAAAATATTTATTTAAAAAATAATTTTGGAATAAAAACTTAATTTACTAGTATTTTAGAGTTTTTTTTTTTTGAAAATTAAAATCAGTATAAATAGAGTTTCGTCTATTCGTCTAATTGATATAATATACATAATACATGGATGGATTTTGCACACCAAACAATGGACTTGTTCACATGCAAGTTTTCGGGAATTGCTAACTTTGGTACAACGTATATGCGTACCATTAAAAAGGTCACAAAAGTTCAATAGAATGACTGCATAGATCTAGTATATTTTTTAAAAAATCTTATTTTGATCCATATTCTATCAAGAATGATGGATCATTACGTTATAATCGTTATTGTACGTATATGATTATATAAACTCACATATTTTGGGACACTCACTTATTACGCCTTGAGGAGACAAACCCTAACCCCAAAGCTTTATCTCTTTAGCAACGACAAGGACAAGACACCACTTACTTCTATGGAATCTTATATCACAAAAATAAAACTCTTTTATAACCTTTACATCTATATAAATACAGAAACAAACACTATATAAGTGTAGCAGGTGAGTGGAATCTGCTCACACCGATACTAATAAGTAATAATACTACATACAAAATGTAATTGTATCAGTGATTCACATGTGAAATGATATAATGTATTGTAAACTGATACGTTGAGTAAAGTTAACTGTGAAGATATAGAAAAATTGGTATTTTCTTTGAACATAAGAATTTGCATGGATAAGAATCCTTTCTCTGTTATACACTAAAACAAGAGTTATTCCCTATTTCCCTTACCTTTGTTGTTATCTCTGCAAGTCTTCTCTACCGTCTCCTTTCACTCCTGATCAGTTTACAACTAGGAGGATTAATTATATCACTTAATGGAAGTGTTATGTTGTTGTATGTAGTATATAAAGGATAAAAAGGATGAGTTTGTCAGCTGATCAGGTCTCATTTCAGGCAGCGTCTAGACTCTCTCTTAACTTGAGCGTCTCAAGTTTCAGTTTCCTTATTGCTTCTCTCCCCAAGTAAGGTATTAGAATCATCCTATAATGTATTGATTAGCTTCTTGACATTGTCTTTCATATTACCACAAGGTTGCATCAAGAAAAAGAAGATAAAATCCATGTACTCGCGTCTTTCTTAGGTTAGGCGATATTGAGAACTACTTGAGCAGCAAAGGGTCTCTTGATTTACAGCGTGCCTTCCCAAGCGGAGCGGGCTGAGACGGTAAGCATTGTGGAACACCTCTCTCTAGCTACATATTCAATCACTCTGCTCCGATCCATTTCAAAATTTTAAGAACTTGTAATTCTGTTTATGTACCAACAGTGGTTTCAATATTATATGAGATACAAACAGAAGCGAGTTCCTTGGAAATAACTTTGACTGTTTCCTTAAATCGTTGGTTCTGAACAAGCGGGAAAAACCATGCACTTGATAGGGTGCTACAAGAGGAGGGAAACAGAACACATATCAACTGTTCATCCCCTGCTTTGCTTGGCCTTGTGCTGAAACAATGCTCATGGAAACAATATATAATCTGACCAATCCCAAATGATGGTTCAATTACTGACGCAGCGATCGCTCTTTTTTGATTGACGCCATATTCTTCTCGATTCTCACTAGTCACTATGTTCTTTAGGGTACACATGTAAAACTACTCCACTTCCTCTTTGGATTCCAGGGTTGCGTAACTTGCGTTTTAGCTTCTAGCTTATTCATCCATCGACTAACAAAACATTTAACCAAGCATGTTATTTCATTATAAACCATGACGATGAGACAAAGAAAGAAGCATTTCAGTAAAACAATAGACTTCAGTCAGTCTACCTCCAATGATTCAACCTCACATTCTTTTGATTTTCCTTAGAATACAAGACCCAACTTTTTCGTTACAGGAGTAACTACAAGTTTCTGAAATGAAAGAGAACCATATTAAGGTCAAGTTATGATTTACTTATGAAGACAGAGATGAAAATGTTGAGGTTCTGCAATACCTATACTTTTACGCGAGCTTAATGGCAGCATCTATCTTCGGCTTCGCTGCTTTTGAAGCTTTGTGAGAATACGGACGACGTTCCCCTGAGCTTCGTCGGAGGATGATTTAGCTGATAACGATTTTCGAAGAAGAGTCTCCTCTGTTTGAGTTTTGATCGAACCAAACGGTTATCCGGCTTTTTCAACTTTTAAGAACCAATCTCAGCCGAATTCAATTGAATTTCACGAAATTTTACCAAATTCTTTTACATTCCCTGCACTAACCGGCCAAACCAAACATAGTTATTCTACAAAAAAAAAAACCGAATTAAAATCAATAACTGAACCGATTTAAACCAAATTTTATTCGGTGACTCTTTAACTGAAAAAACCGGATCCCCGGTTCGAAGTCGCAGAAACAAGAACCCTAAAGAGACCAAAGCACTTGAAACGCTCTGTTATAAATACTCTTCCCTAAAAACCCTTTCTTCTCTTCTTCCATTCTTTAGCTGTCATAAACCCTAAAAAATCCTATCTTTTTCACACTTATCATCCTCGATTCTTAGCTATGGAGTTCTGGGGTAAGAATCTTCTCTCTTTTGAGTCGTTTAATCAGTGATTTGTGTCTCAGTTTGGTTTTCTAAAACCTCTTTAGGATAATCTGTTTTTGAGCTCTCTTGTGGCTTTTTAAGTTGAAATATTGATTGGAAAAGGAATATATTGTAATAGGAAATGGTATGGTAGGGAATAACTTAAAGCTGTTTTTGGATATTCATTTTGATTTTTTTTTTTTTTTTTTTTTTTTGTAAATGATGTAATCAGGTATTGAAGTTAAACCAGGAAAGCCAGTTAAAGTGACTCCTGAAAGGCACACACTTATCCACGTTTCTCAGGTTTAGTATCAAATGTAACAATTAGATGTGATTCTGAGCGTTTTTAAGGTTCATTGTAACAATCTTGGAACTTCCTTTGTGATTTGTGTGTGTGTGTGTGTGTAGGCATCACTTGGAGAATGTAAAAACAAGAAGGAAGAGTTTGTGTCTGTACATGTAAAGGTTGGTGACCAGAAACTTGTCATGGGAAACCTATCAACTGAGAACATCCCGCAGCTTTTCTGTGATTTGGTATTCGAGAAAGAGTTTGAGCTTTCTCACAACTGGGGCAAAGGAAGTCTTTACTTTGTTGGATACACATCTCCCAACATTGCAGATAAATATCCTTTGATGATGTTTTTTTATTGCAACTTTTGTGTTTGGTTTTTAGATAGTTTCTCTATTGATTTGTGTTTCCATGGTGATTTCCTTAACTCTTACTCGATTGTGTATTTTCACTGATGGAGAAGACTTTTCTGGTGAGTCTCACTTTTGATTCACTTTCTGACTGTGATATTAGCTTGGCTGCTAATAAGTCACTATATATATCTTGATTTGACAGATTCAGAGGAAGAAGAGGAAGAGGTTGAAGAAGTCCCTGCCACCATTACCGCTAATGGTACTTAAACTAGGCAGAGACTACTACTTGCTGTCTTGATTTGTTTTTCTTGATGCTTGGTAAATAACGACTTTCAGTTGCAGGGAATCCAAAACCAAAGGCCAAGCCTGCACAAGTGAAAAAGAATGCAAAGCCAGCCGATGGAGTGAGTTTGCTATAGCTTTCTGTGATTTGTCTCTTTGTTTGCTATAGCTTTCTGTTTGATTTGTCTCTTTTGTTGAGTGAGGAGATGAGACATGTTTTTCTCAAGAAATGTTTAGTGACACATGCTTGTGTCATGATTCTTGCAGATGGTTGTTGATGAGGATTCAGAGGAAGAAGAAGAGACACCTACACCTAAGAAGCCTGTATCAAGCAAGAAGAGAGCAAATGAAGAAGCCCCTAAAACACCTGTGTCATCAAAGAAGGCGAAAGTAGCAGTTACTCCTCAGAAAACAGGTAGAGATATACAAACATTTTATGCACTGACTAAGAAAAACATAAGTAGTGTGATTTGAACCTGCGTATCTTCTTTGGCACAGATGAGAAGAAGAAGGGTGGAAAAAACCCTGCAACCCAGAGCCCAAAGTCAGCCAGTCAAGTCTCCTGTGGTTCATGCAAGAAGTGAGACTCTCTCACTCTCTCTTTATCCAACTATCTCTTCATTGCTCATATTTATTCGTGTAATAACATTTTTGCTTATTGGCTGATCAGGACGTTCAACTCAGGGAATGCACTTGAGTCTCACAACAAGGCCAAGCACGCTGCTGCCAAGTGAAGTGGTTTCTTAGAGAGCTTATCAACCAAATTACTCTGTTTTGGGTTTCTGAGTAGGATCATTATGATATCTTTGGAATTTTGCTTCTAGTCTTTATGAAACCTTCGGATTTTCTTATCCTTTTTTTGGATAACAAGTTTTGATTAAAGAAAGCCAGTTGAAATCTAATTACTAGTTAGCTAATCATATGGTGGAAATGGTTGCTTAAAATTGAAAAATTGGGTTGAACAAAATTGGGTTGAATAGTATTCAACTCATTTCATCTGAACAAGTTGAACACTTTTGCTGTAGGATTAGTTTATTTTTTCAACTTTTTAAGTTGAAGGGGCTGAATAATTTTTTTCAACCTATTCAACCTTTTCAATGCAAATGGTGAAAATTGGTTGAAAAAAATTATTCAACCTGTTCAATCCCTTCAACCTTGCAACTATTTGCACTCATAAATGAATTAAAATCTGGTTCAATTCACACTAAATAACCCGGAACACAATAATTTTGAGGAACCGGTTGAGCCGGTCAAATCAGGTCAACAACAAAAAAAGAAGGAAACTAATCTTTAATTGAGAAATTAATTAGCTTTTCTTTGATAGAATAGGCAAATTTCCTTTTTCTGCAATTTCATCATCTGATCACCAAAATAGGTTTCTCTTTCAGAGTTCTTCTTCTACTTACAAACACACTCACAATTCCAAACAATGTCTCCTTTCTCTTCATTATCTTCAAAGATTTCGCAACTTTCTTCTCTGTCAAAAACAATGATATACGTAGGATTTAGTCACAGATAGATTCCGTCCGACGCAGACTTCATCAAACTCGCAATCAAATACGATCTTATCCTTGATGCAATGCTGTTTTCACTATGGATAGTGGTACTTGTTCAAACAGGAATACCTAAGATGGTGATCGATTACCACACCTTCCAGATCTCGAAAGCAACTTCTCGTGAGACGATGAGGCATCTGGCTATCATGATAAGAAGTGTAAGTGTTAATTGGTATTTTCCTGTTAATAGAATCATATATGCATCAATTGACCCTATTTTGTCGTTGGCCGATAAGACCATTGATATCAAAAGGATTGACAAAGAGATGGCTATGTTATGTGGTCTCTTGGCTTTGGTCTTGTTGCTCATGAACCTGTTCGGATTCTTTGGGGGGAGTTTTGTGTCTACTTGTTTCTCCTCCGTTTTTCTTCTTGGTTCAACAATTCATCAAGCGAAGAAACGTTATAGAATCTCGAGATTCGATTGCTTGGAGTCGAAGATTCAAACCACACGGATTGGTTTTAGGGTTGAATTCAATTGTTTGTTTTTTCAGGTATTACGTTGAGTAAACTGTTGATGTCCGAATCAGTCACAATTAGTATGTTTAGTTCGGTAAAAAGGAGGTCGAAGTTCTCTTCTATTTAATCGGTGCCGAGACACAAAAGACGGGTTACAACACGACTTAAATGAGTTACAAGAACAGTTGAGGATGATAGACGAGCTAATAACTCGTCGATTCCTAAGCTGTTGACTTTGAAGCCGTTGACTCTTGCTTGGACGAGCTAGGGCTCTTGTACTTCTGTATGAATTCTCTTGCCTTTTTCCGCGATCCTCGCTCCCGAAGACTGTACGCCTGTATTTATAGGGAATCGTGTCGGTTCGTCCACTTAAAAGACCATAATACCCCTCCTTCCTTAGGAGGTTTATTTTGGGCTTTTTCCTGGGCCAGGCCTTTTGTTTAGGGTGAGATCCTCTTTAAGTTCGTATATATGTATACATATATATGTTTCAAGCTTTATTCTGACACCGTTTCTATCGTCCTTTTCTAGCCGAGACAATGGGCAAGTTGAATCTGAACCTTCCTGACGCATTTGCTCGTTATCGCCGAACTGTAGAGCCGTCATCCATTCCTCGTTCGACTCCCCAACCAGATGCTCGTCGTGCTGTCTCTTCTTCTGGTGCTGGTTCGACCAAGAAGGTTCCTTCTCGATCACATCAGTCGTCCGATACTCAATCGAAACACCTTTCCAAGCCTCTTCCCCCAAATCGCCGCACTGAATCTGCTGAGACACTCCCGAGGAGGAAGGTGGACGAGACTTCTGGCCGTGATACTGAGGTCACAAGAGGTTCTCAGAAGAGGAAGAAGGGTGTTGACCAAGAGTGACATGACCCGTCGAAGAGGCAAAAAATGTTTGAATTTGGTTGGAGTTTTTCCCACACTTCCGAGGCTCGTGCTTTTCTGAATGACTCCTCCGCTTGCTCCGAGCTCTTTTGGAAGATTCATTTCGGACCTGGTCGCATACCCTCTGTTGAGAAGACGAGGGAAGCGAATGCAATTGCCAACGTGGCTCACGCCTCTTTTGAGGTTTGTTCGTTCAACCCGTTTCTTTCTTTTGCTCTCCTTTTTTTTTTGTTCTTACCCCCCCCCCCTTTTTTTTTTGGAAATAGCTTATAGCCCGAACAAATCGCTTAACCTCGCACTACGAGCGTCGCATCCATGACCTGGAGGACGATCGGTCAGGAGCATCAACTTTTTCTGAGAGGATTGAACGCCTCGAGGCCCAGTTAGGAGAAGCTGTTCAATCCAATCAGAGGCTCAGCGACGAGGTATCGAAATTCGAGAGCCAACGGCGCAAATGGGTCGCAGAGCGGGATGATCTTAAGATGAAGCTTGAGACGTCGAATGCTGCTTGTGCTAGGATGGAGCTTACTCTCAACTCTGAGACAAGGAGGCTCAGAGATCGGCGAGAGGACTTTGGGTATCATGAGAGGATTAAGGCTTTTCATGAAATGGCCGTTCGTGTGTAGAGGTTGCTAACCAAACACAAGGAGTATGCCGATGCGGTCGAAGCGTCGAGGGAGAAATTCCTCGAGTATAACCAAGCCGTTGGGAATGTCCAGATGCTCGAAACGCTCGTCGCCGAGGCACAAATTTCTATACTCGAGGAGGGCATCAAGGACAAGGTCGTCGCTGTGATGAATCAGCTGAAGGGCGAGGTCGAGGATTTCGATCTTCCGGATATTACTGATGCTGACTTTGGTGTGTCCAGGGTTTTTGCCGGGCCTCTTCCTCCGATTCCGGCATGGGTCTCCTCTCCCGTTAGCGGGGATGGAGATGGGTCTGAGAGCAGAGAAATTGAAGGGGACGGGGGCGAAAAACAGAACGAACAGGAGCAGGTTGACGACCCTCCCGCTGATGGAACCGAAGAGCAGATCGCCAACCTTCCTACCGACGATCTACCACGTTCTGCGACCCCCAGGCATGAGTCTCCGGTTACTGGTTTAGTCTCATAATTGCTTTATTGTCTTAGTTGCCGTGTTGAGGGGTCGGCTCCCTCGTACTTTTGTGTGCCGTGTGTAGGGGTCGGCTCCCTTGAAAACTCTATCCTTTTGGTTGGGCATTTATTTAGGACCTCATTTAATGCCTTTGACTTTTGAAACGCTGCTTATTGGTCGTACTTGTTGGGACTTGTGACTTGTGCCCTATAAATAGCCTTCCTGGTTCACTTCATTTTTGTTATCTTGGTGAGTTTTGTTACGTTTGTAGGGAAGAGGTGCTCTGATTCCGGTGATTACAAGGTTGGCGTGGTTGCGGAGAACGTGGGAACGACTTGCCATGGGACCGGACGAGGCAATTCATGCGGAACTTGCCTATTGTCATGCACGCATTCGGCGGCTGAGGGCCTACATCATCGCCACTCGTCGTTCGTTTGAGCGTTACTTCTCCTTCTGCCGTATTGACTGGCAAGTAGAGTGCCTCGAAATTTTGATCAACGAAGGGCTCTTGGTACCAAGATTGCGATGGGACGAACTGCTGGAAGAACGCTCTCGTCGTGGGGCGTTGTTTGCAGAAGTGTCAGTACTCGACCTTGAACCAGGCGATCTGGAGGTTGTCGGTCGAAGGCTGTTTGAGGGTCATGCAGATATTGAGGCTTGTAAAACTCGTATCGACGTGCTTCGTCGTTACATCACACAATTGGAGAGCACGAGGCACTATTTTTGTGAAAGTAACCACGCTGAAGGAATCTGCACGTATCTCGAGGAGATGGTTGCGGGAGGTGCGAGCGCTCCAATGAAAGTGCTAAAGGGTTTGAAGGAGTCGTGCCTCTATTGGCGGACAATGATCGGCGGATTGGAGTTTGACAAACTGTCCAGTGCCAACCTAGGCCTTGAGTGATTTGTGTGGAATTTGTTCGCCAGGAACAGCTTTTTTTAACGCTCCTCCCCTTTTTTTTCAGATGTGGCGTATTGGGGTCGACACCCGTTTATCATTGCTCAATTAAATAAAGTTTTTTTTTATACGCGAGTTACGACTCGACTGTTTTCGTTTTTTTTTAATGAGATGCAACTTGTGAAGGTCGGCTTATCTTTGCGTGCGAGTTATGACTTGGCTTTTATAAGGTGCGACTCGAGTAGGTCGGCTTACCCTCTTGTGCAAGTTGCGACTCGGCTTACAATAATACGTCGGAACGTCGAGTCATCACCGGGCCAGGGTAATAACTGAAATAACTTTGCAAACGACGACTCATTCTTATGAGAAAGAAATTTTTTTATTACTGGCAGTTGTGTCCCGTAAAATGGGACTGCCTACGTACCCTCCGATAAGGAAGGATCAAGCCGCTCGTATTGCACATTATATGGTTATTCAAACTATTGAAAGAATGAGCTGGATATAGCCGAGCTTGTTTAGTTTTTTTTTTTAGTAGTAGTAGCGCTTTAGATGCATCGAATTCCAAGACCTCGGCACTGGTTCGCCGCCCATTGTCAAGAGTTCGTACACGCTGGGATGAACGACCTTTAATACTAGGTATGGGCCTTCCCAATTGGCTCCCATTTTTACGGCATCTGGCTCGGCAGTGTTTTCGAAGACCTTACGGAGGACGAGATCCCCTTTGTCGAAATGCCGGTTGTGGACTTTCTTGTTGTAATATTTTGCTGCGGCGAGCTGATAGTTCTGGATTCGTAGGAGCGCCTTGTCTCGTTCTTCTTCCAACTCGTCGAGTCTATCCGTGAGCATCTAATTATTCAGCACGGTGTTTTGGACGAGCATTGTTCGTCGGAGACTCGAGCTGCCGACCTCAGCGGGTGCCATTGCTTCCATCCCATAAGCAAGGGAGAATGGGGTTTGGTTAGTTGACGTCCTCGGGGTTGTTCGGTAGGACCAGAGTACTCCGTCAAGTTCATCCGCCCAAACACCCTTCTTGGCGTCCAATCTTTTCTTCAGGCCATCGAGTATGGTTTTATTTGTTGCTTCAGCCTGGCCGTTTCCTTGTGGATACCTCAGCGTCGACTTTCTCAATTTGATTCGCCACCGTGCGCAAAATTTTTTGAATTGCATGGAGATGAACTGCGACCCGTTGTCAGTGACTATTTCGTAGGGGAGACCATGGCGACAAATTATATACTTCCAGACGAAGAGTTGGACGTCCTTGGCCTTGATGTTGGCGTAAGACTCGGCTTCGACCATTTTGGTGAAAAAATAATCAGTGAGGACGAGTATATACCGCTTCTGTCTAGAGGTCGGTGGCGGGCCAATGATGTCCATTGCCCAGCGCATGAAAGGGTAAGGAGCTACTCCGGCTTGCAAGAGTTCGGTCAGCTGATTAATAATGGGGGCGTGTCGCTGGCAATTTTCACACTTGGCGACGAACCTTTCGCAATCGGCCAGTAATGACCATGCTTCTTGATTCGTAGTGCTAAGGCTCGGCCACCAGAGTGGTTTCCTCCAGCTCCCTCGTGAGTCTCCATCATGACGCGCTCGGTGTCATCGCCGTGTATGCAAAGTAACATGGCTCCTAACGCCGTCCATCGAAGTAAATGGTCTTTCATCAGGGTGTAGCGGGCGGCCTTGGCCTTTAATCTTTGTCTGGCCCATTTGTCTGTCGGTACGTCGCCGTCAGCGACATATGCACGGATTTCAACTCGCCAATCCGTCACGTCATTTTCTGATGGAGGTTCGCATCCTCGGCGTGACCTCATTGTCCGATAGGTTGTCCGGATTTTGTTGGGCTGGTGAAGAGCGAGGCATGTTTCGGCGTGCGTTTTACCTATGCTTGGCGTATCAATGCTTTCGACCAGGATAATTCGTTGAAGATCGGGATCCGACGTTGAGGCGAGTGCTGCTAAAGCGTCGGCCGGGACGTTATCTCCTCTGGGGATTTTGATGAGCTCGAACTCGTCAAAGCGTTTGGACAAAATCCTAACGACGTCAAGGTAAGCGTCCATGGGTTCGCTTTTGGTATCATACTCACCGCTGAACTGGTTGGCGATGAGTTGAGAGTCGCAAAAAGCTCGTATTCGCTTGATTTGCATTCCGTTGGCGAGCCTAAGCCCGACAATGAGTGCTTCATACTCGGCGACGTTGTTGGTTGCCTGGAATCGAAGACGGAAGGATTGCTCCAAAATTTCTCCGGTCGGCAAAGTTAGTCGAATCAATTCCCGACCCAAGGTGAGAGGATGCACCGTCCACGTGCAGGATCCATCGGTCGTCTGAAGGGTCGATGGGTGTTGGTTCGGCTTCTCCTAATGGTAGTTCGATTAAAAAGTCGGCTAGTACTTGGGACTTAGCAGCCGGAGGAGTTCGATACTCGATGTCGTACTCGCTGAGTTTGATCGCCCACTTTGTTAACCAACCGGACTGGTTCGGGCTGTGCAGTATAGATCGTAATGGTTGATTGGACAAGACAGCGACAGTGTGTGACTGGAAGTACGGTCGGAGCTTTCTTGCTGATGTGATGACAGCTAGGGCGACCTTCTCGACTGTTGGGTAGCGGGTTTCTGCGTCGTCGAGTGATTTGCTTACGTAAAAGATAGGTCGTTGTTCTCCACAATCGTCTTTGATGAGTACACCACTGACGGCCGACTCGGAGATCGCAATATAAAGAAATAAGATTTCGCCGAGCTTCGGCTTTGCTAAGATCGGCGGAGTCGATAAATAAATTTTTAACTTGTTGAACGCGCTGTGATAGGCTTCGGTCTATTCGAACTTGCCCTTGGTTTTGAGAAGCTGGTAGAATGGCAGAACTTGTCGGTCGATCTGGGTATAAAACGGTTCAAAGCGGCAATTCGTCCAGTTAATCGTTGTACCTCTCTGGCATTCTTTGGCAATGGTAAATCGATGATCGCTTTAATTTGCTTTGGGTTCGCCTCGATGCATTGCCTAGTTACCAGATATCCAAGGAATTCACCGGATTTAACTGCAAATGTGCATTTGGCCGGGTTCAGCTTCATCCCGTACTTGTTCAGGGTGTCGAAGCATTGTCTTAGATGAGTGATATGATCCTTTGAATGCTGTGATTTGACGAGCATGTCGTCGATATAGACTTCCATAGTCCCGCATTTTTCAGGCCGATGGGCATGACCTTATAACAGTATGTCCCCCTATCCGTGATAAACGACGTTTTTTCCTGGTCGTCCTTGTGCATTAGAATCTGGTTGTATTCAGAGAAGGCGTCCATAAAGCTTAACAGCTCGTTGCATGCGGTTGCCTCGACGAGTTGATCAATCCTTGGTAATGGGAAACTATCCTTCGGGCAGACTTTATTGAGATTGGTAATGGGAAACTCGCCACTTTCCGTTCTTTTTATTGACGACTACCGGATTAGCTAACCATTCAGGATATTTGACTTCCATGATTGATCCGGCGCCGAGGAGCTTTTCAACTTCGTCGTTCACTGCTTGTGATCGCTCGGGACCTAACTTGCGCCGCTTATGCTTAACCGGCTTATGCGTTGGGTCAGCATTGAGTTCGTGAGTCGTGACGCTTGGATCGATCCCCTTCATATCAGTCACGCTCCATGCAAACGTCAAGATGTTGGTTTTGAGGAAGAGTATTAACTCGTTACGCATGGCCGAAGTTATCTCCGTGCGGATATTCACACATCGTTTCTTATCGTCCTCGTCGAGACTCACCTCTTCGACCGCGGCAACGCCTTGTTGGACAGGGGTCGGTCTTCCATCTGTTGGCGACGTGCTATCGTCACCGACCCGCTGCTTTGATTGCTATAATTTCTTTCCGGTGCGAAACTTATGCTCGAACAGGAAGCAGGCCCTTGCGGTTTGCTGGTTACCACACAGTGTGTATATTCCTTTTGAAGTTGGGAACTTAACACAATGATGATACGTCGACGGGACTGCTTTCATCTTGTGGAGCCATGGAGTTCTGAGGATAACATTACAGATCGTTGGTTTGTCAATAACTGCGAACCTGAAGTATCTAGCTATCCCTCTAACAAAGATTGGTAGAGTGATGGTGCCGACTGACATAAGGTGATCCCCGTCGAAGGCAGCTAGGACGTCTCTGAAAATAACATTGACCGAACTTCAAGTGTCTATCAGTATTCTCGTTACTTCGCTTTTGCCGATCTAAAGCTCGACGACCAGTGGATCATTATGCGGCAGATCCAAACCCTCCATATCTCTTCCGTCGAAAGTAATTGGCATGCTTTCAGCCTCGAACTTTGATGGCCAGGATTTCTTCATTTCTGCCTTCTTGGTATAATCCCTGATCGCTCTGACCGAGTCATTGCATCTAGCTAATCCGCCCAGTATCATGTTTATTCTCCTTATCGTCGGAGGGCGTTGATCGGGCTTACGATCTGTATGTGGTCGCTTTTCATGACTGTTGTCATTTTGAATTTCCATCTCGTCTTCACTTTGGTCGGCGAGAATCTTTGAGTCTTTGACGAATTTTCGAGCGATACTTTCAGCGCGCTTGGTATCGCTTCGTCCAGGTTGGATTGTCTTGCTTCTGTTGGGTTCGACGACTATTGCTCCTTTCTTGTATCGTTCCATCAAGACCCTCTGGAGGTAATGACATTCTTCAGGTTTATGGGTGGTACTATAGTCGCAGTACAAAGTCACACTACTCTCACCTCCCTCCTTCCGGATGTACTTGTTTTCGCCGATCGCAAAAGTTCGACAAGTTCGGTCTTGGATTCTGGTGAAATGTTGCCGTGGTTCGACGTGCTCGACTTTTGGAGCCACGGCTACGGACTGTTTGGTTACCGTACTCGCCTCCGCGGAGTGCTTCTTTGCGTTGATAGCTTTCTCTTCCTCGAGTCCAATGTGTTTTGCAGCTCGGAGTAATGCATCGGCTATGGTCTCTACGTGTGTTAAGGACAGTTCTTCCTTAAACCAAGACTCATACCAAAGTGTGTTTCGAAGCGAGACGATAGCAGCAGCGTCTGGAATTGAAATGTTGACGATGATCTCTTTTAATCATCCGATAAAGGACCGAAGTGACTCGTCCCGATACTGAGTTAAGGCGTACAAGTCGGCGTGGGAGTTCTTGTCCTCCATCAGAACAGAGAATTGCTTTAAGAACTCAGTTATCAGCTCCTTGATACTGTCAATTGATCCAGGCGGGAGTCGCGAGAACCAGCTCAAGGCAGTTCTCGTTAGATGCTCGGCGAAGACTTGACAAGCTCCAGCATCGTACTCTTCCGGGCTAAATTGTAAAGGGCCGAGGGCCACGCCAAAGGTGAGTAAGAAATCTCGTGGGTCGACCGTTCCGTCATAGTGACCCAACCTTGGCTTGACTGCCCGTTTAACTGTTGTCGTGGCGAGTCTTCGAGAGAATGGAGTTCGCTGTGTTGCTTCGAGCATAAGTCCGACTTCGGGCGCTTTGTCCGTCGCTTTCAGGTATATCGCTGCCATTTCCTTCATTTGCTCTCTGATTTCTTTTAGCTCGGCATCCTTTGTCCGATCTGTTACTTCGTCATTTTGCTCGTTAAGGCGTGAGGTAGGATTGCGGTCTAATCCGCTGGTTTGCGCATACGACCCTGGCGTTGCTCTTGCCGAGAGGAAGTTCATTGGGTTGTGCCGGATGTTGTGGAGATGATTGATTTCATCTTGCGAGTTAACTTGTGCTGCGGTGAGCGCATCCAACCGGCTGTTAGTTCATTCTTCTTGCTGGTCAAGACGTGTCAGGATTCCGCGGAACAGCTCGTTTATACTGGAGACGGGCTGGTTGTTGAGCAAGGTGAGTTGTGTAGGAGCCTGCGTTAGCTCTGCGATCGTAGGGGTCGTCAAATTCGTCGCTATGACGAAAGTCTCCGGACTCTCCACTGTTACGACCTTTCTCGGAGCATCCGGTGTGGGGAGAACCGTCTGCTCCGCCTGATTCGTTGATGGGGTAGTCGTTCCCCCCGACGAGCCAGCTTCTCTGTTTCCTAAGCAGAAGGTCGTAGGTTCGACTCCTACCTGGCGCGCCAAATTGTTGATGTCCGAATCGGTCACAATTAGTATGTTTAGTTTGGTAAAAAGGAGGTCGAAGTTCTCTTCTATTTAATCGGTGCTGAGACACAAAAGACGGGTTACAACACGACTTAAACGAGTTACAAGAACAGTTGAGGATGATAGACGAGCTAATAACTCGTCGATTCCTAAGCTGTTGACTTTGAAGCCGTTGACTCTTGCTTCGACGAGCTAGGGCTCTTGTACTTCTGTATGAATTCTCTTGCCTTTTTCCGCGATACTCGCTCCCGAAGACTGTACACCTGTATTTATAGGGAATCGTGTCGGTTCGTCCATTTAAAATACCATAATACCCCTCTTTCCTTAGGAGTTTATTTTGGGTTTTTTCCTGGGCCAGGCCTTTTGTTTAGGGTGAGATCCACCCCTAACATAAACTCAAGATTAGATGGCTTGGAGATGAAGACTTAAACCTTCGTTTTTTAGGGTTGAATCGTTTGGTGGTGATCTTTGGTAGTCTTCTTTTTTTTTTTTTTTTTTTTTCATCTGTTGTAATTACTTTGCTTTTCCAATTCGAATTTGTTCCAATTTATAGTATCTACTACTCCATGTTTATCAGAGAGTTTGATCAATTGAAGGCAAAAAGCAAAATACAGGTTTTTGCAAGCTTTTTTTTTTTAATACTCTGTATGATAAATATACTGATACGAACAAAACAAAGCTCGAGTTTGCACAAAACCTAATAAAAGGTAAAAGTGAATATTTCAGGCTCAAATCTATGTCGCAACTCTCGAAACTCAGGGGGCTATCGCACTAACATTGATATATCGAATAAGATAAGTCTTTATGGAAGGATTCAAAATTAGAATTAAGTAGTTAACCATTATACGAAGTAAGAGCCAGTCTCTCTAACTTAGTTTGAAGTACTGTAGATTCTTTTCATAAGTACTTTTTCAAATTAGCTGTTCGAAAGACCACAAACCCTCGATCTAGCCTGGCTCATGTTAACGTATAAGGCAAACTATTGAATATGTGGCTAAAACTTGACATACATAGAGTTACATGTATAATAAGCTACAAAGTTTCAATATTACACATCTAAATATATTCTATTTTGGATGTATAAATGCTTAACTTACATTTTTTTCAAAAGAATCTTTTTAATTAATTGAAAAAAAATTGTTTTGTTTTTGTTTTTCTTACTATAATTCTACCTATTTTACTGATAAATGTCACTAATATTTACCAAACTAGACTCTGAATTTAACACTAGTATACAAATGAAAATCACAAAAGATATATGATTGGGTCTGCAAACTCTGGGATTGAGCTTCACCTTGTTGAGCTTCTTAGGCTTTTCGGAAAATATCTTTAGCTTTTGGCAATTTATGCATTGTTTCTTATGTTTGCTTCATAAAGCATCCTCCATCGATTAATCTCGATGGTTAATCCATACAGAAGTTAAGGGTTGGTTAGATTGGTTAATCTGCGCAGAAGTTACGGATTGATTAAGTTGCACTAATAGCTCTCTTTGGAATCTTGAGACGGAGTTTATTGAGAAATTCGGTATTTCCCTTAATTTCTTTCAGATTTTGTTCACGACCGATCCTTCACACATTTTTAAGAAACATTGGTATTTGATCTCCAAAAATTTTGAGATTTTTTATGACAAAAGTTAGCCCCCAAAAAATTTGTTAATGCAAAAACAGGCCACAATTTTATGAAAATTTAAGATTTGGTCTCAACTTTTTAATTTATCTATTTGTTATTGCAAAACTAGGCCTCATATTTCTAAAATTTTAAAATTTGATCTCAATTTTGAAATTTTATATATAAAATCCATAAAGAAAAGTTGTGGTGTGTTGGGTCCCAAATTCTACAGGATAGGCCTTGAATTAGTCCTTTTTTTTAGTTTACTTTTGTAAATGTTGACCTTGCTAGCTATTATAACCGTTCTTTGATTTTTAGACTGTCTCTTCTGTAGTGACTTTTTGATGAGAATATAGTTTGACAAATTGAAAAAAGAAAAGTTATGGACCGGGTCTAATTCAAGCCCTACAGTAGAAAAGCCAATATGTGCGCTTAAACCCGACACCAAAACCGATACATGAAGCTTCCTTTTAATAAACCGTCGATTAAAACTTATCAAGGGCTACGATCTCTTAATGATCTCTTTATCTATATATACATTTTTTGAGACATTTATGAAATAAATCCTAAAGTTCAAACCTATTTACAAGTATGCCATTAATATTAATTATTAATTTCATAAAAATTTGTAAAACTTGGGTTTGTTCAAAGTACTCTCCTTTACAAAGGCCCAAACCCATTGCTATCCTAAAATTTTGGATATGATATTTTCCCAGATCTTACCTATTTAGTCTGTCGAGATCAAAATAAATAAAAAAAATCAACTTTCCCAATTGTAGAAGAAGAAGACACGACCCATATATCTCTCTATAACAAAAATTATTATTTAATTTAATTTTCTCATTACAATGGATCAACTGAAAGTTTAAAACTTCAAAAATTAAAAGGATTATATGCACAACAAAACTGTATATTCCAAAGTGTCTAATTATAAATAGATTAAACAAACTAAATTACAATGTCACAATATAGTATACACATATAATTTTAAATTTTATTAATAATTTCAAATACTATTATCTATATATTGCAAACCAAATAGACACGTAAAAAAAATTTGTACAGTTTATACTACATAAAATTTAATTAACAATATGATATCCTAACTTCACTACATAATATATTGAGTTAACATATTGTTCACTTAAAATTTAGAAAACAGTACTTAAATTGTTTTAAAGTTAAAAATAGCCCGCGGTGTACCGCGGGTGAATATCTAGTATCTAATAAAAACCTCGGCATTTTCGTTTCCTGATTTGGTTTTAACTCATCTTTCTTTTCTGTCAAGAACGATGAAGCAAGTAGGATTTAGTCACAGATTGATTTCGACGGACAAAGATTTCATAAAATTCGTGATGAAATACGACCTTATCCTTGTTGCAACGCTGATTTCACTGCGGTATATGGTACTTGGTCGATTTCTACAACTTTGAGTTATCCAAAGTAACTTTCCGTGAGACGATGGGGCTTTTCGCTAAGATCATATTTTCTTTTCTGTGACGACCTTTTTGCAACAAATATGCATCGTTTGACGCTGCTTTGTCGGGCGATAAGACCATTGATATCAAAAGAACTGACAAAGAGATAGCTATGTTATGTAGTTTTTTGGCTTTGGCCTGCTCTCTCATGAACCTGAAGGGATTCTTCTGGGGAGTTTTTGAGAGTCCAGGTCCAATAACAAAGAGTCCAAGCCCAATAACAGTTGAAAGTTCAGCCCAGCAAGTCACTTTCCCTCCTCTGCAGCAAAATGACAAAAGTACAAAACAGAGGAGAGTGACGACGAAGGTACAAGGAACACCAGCTGGAGAGAGCTGTGCAGTGGTCCTATCGAGCCGTTATGATGTTCTCTCATCAGTAGAGAGAGAGTAGATGTCATACACTTGTCACAAGATCCTTAAGCTATGGATTAGGTCTAGAATGTTCCCATTGATGTATAAATACTATCTTGATTTAAAGAACAGACTATCAATAAGAAAAGCAAAAGTTCAATATCACAAATCTCTTATATCGTTTGTTCTTATGGTATCAGAGCCTCTCTAAATCCCTAACCGGTTGCTGTCATGGCAGAAAGACTTGATTCCTATCCTTTTCCGTCTAATATCCATGTTGCTAGTTCTGTCACCATCAAACTAAGTGACACGAACTATCTTCTATGGAAGACTCAGTTTGAATCTCTACTCTGGTCCTAGAAGCTGCTTGGTTTCGTCAATGGTCAGATTCCAGCTCCTGCAGCTACTCGTGTCACCACTGTCAACGATGTTCAAGTCACAAGCCCAAATCCGGCGTATGAAGCTTGGATCTGCACTGATGAGCTTATCAAGTCATGGTTGTTTGGAACCCTCTCCGAAGAGGTTCTTGGTCTCGTTCATGCTATGTCTACGTCTCAAGAGGTATGGCTCTCCCTTGCGTCTAGTTTCAACAGAAGTTCTGTGACTAGAGAATGTGAGCTGTTGCGTCGTCTTAATCTTCTGAACATGAAAGATAGGACCTTTTCAGTCTATTGTCGTGAGTTTTGTGCTATCTGTGATAATCTTAGTGCGATTGGAAAGCAAGTCAATGAGTCCATGAAGGTTGTTTTGTTCTTGAATGGATTGGCTAGAGAATATGACCCTATTGCTACTGTTATCCAAAGTTTGTTGTCTCGTTTGCCGTCTCCCACTTTTAATGATGTTGTTCTTGAGGTTTCTGGGTTTGACTCTAAGCTGCAAACGTATGATACTGCCTCTGATGTTTCTCCAAACCTGGCCTTCCAAACACAACGAGGTGGTACTAACTCTCGTGGAAGGGGAGGCAGAGGTAACTTCTCAACTCGTGGTTGAGGCTTCTCTCAGCAGGTTAATAACTCTGGTTGGAATCAGTCCGGTGGAGCAAACAGTGTTCATCCGGTTTGTCAGATTTTTGGAAGGGTCGGTCATGTTGCTCTGAAATTGCTGGAACAGGTTTGATAACTCCTATCAGAGTGAGGATGCTCCACAAGCTCTTGCTGCGCTTCAGGTTTCAGACACTTGTGGTCAAGAGTGGGTTACAGACTCTGGTTCCTCTGCTCACATCACTGCTGCAACTACTCAGTTATCAACCGCTACACCATATAATGGTTCTAAAACAGTGATGGTAGCTGATGGAGCCCATCTCCCGATTACGCATGTTGGTTCTACAACACTCACCACTTCTACAAGTAGTCTTCCTCTCTTAGATGTTCTTGTTTATCCATCAATGCAGAAGTCATTACTATCAGTGTCAAAGTTATGTGATGACTATCCTTGTGGTGTGTTTTTTGATGCTAATGCTGTGTATGTGATTGACCTACAAACTCAGAAAGTGGTGACAAAAGGACCTCGTCGTAAGAGTCTTTATATGTTGGAGAATAAGGAGTTTGTGGCATTATTTTCAAATCGACAGTGTGATGCTAGTGATATGATCTGGCACCAACGTCTAGGACATGCAAATCTTCAAGTTCTCCAACACCTCAAAAACAGCAAGGCAATATCATCTAATAAGAGCAGCACATCTCTCGTTTGTGGACCTTGCCAGATGGGAAAGAGTTGTCAATTACCGTTTTTTAGTTCTGATTTTAGTGCAAAGGAACCTATTGATCGAATTCATTGTGATCTTTGGGGACCATCTCCAGTTGTATCAGTTCAAGGGTTTAAATACTATGTTGTTTTCATTAATGCATTCTCTCGATATTCATGGTTAATTCCGTTGAAAACGAAGGCTGAGTTTTGTGATGTGTTCATAGTATTTCAAAAACAAGTTGAAAATCAATTTGGTAAGAAGATCAGGATTTTTCAGAGTGACGGAGGTGGAGAATTTATGAGCACAAGATTTTGAAAGCATTTGCAGGATCATGGTATAAAGCATCTTCTGTCCTGTCCATTCACACCACAGCAGAATGGTATTGCAGAAAGGAAGCATCAGCACCTGACAGAGCTCGGTCTCTCCATGTTGTTTCAGAGCAAGGTTCCCTTGCGTTTTTTTGGTTGAGGCTTTCTACTCTGCAAATTTTATCAATAATCTGATTCTTCGTCTGCTCTGAATCAGAAAAGTCCAGTAGAAGTGTTATCTAACAAGCAACCTGATTACTCTTTTCTACGAATCTTTGGTTCAGCTTGTTATCCATGTCTCCGATCCTATGCTCAACACAAACTGGAACCTCGATCCCTCCAGTGTGTTTTTCTTGGTTATCACCCACAATACAAGGGCTACCGATGTCTTTATCCACCTACTGGTCGTGTTTATATCTCAAGACATGTGATCTTTGATGAGGAACACTTCCCTTTCGATCACACCTACAAGCATTTAGCGACTCAGCCCAAAACAGGCTTGTTACATGCATGGCAATGATGTGTCTGCATTTTATAGGGTTTTAACTATAGTTTTTAGGATTGTTTTGAGTCTTTTCCTAGGTCCAAGTGTGCTTTTAGAGTCCTTTTAGTCTTTTGTGAGTCTTTACAGGTCCTAGGTGACTTTGGAAGGAATCTGAGCGTTTTGGGGATGAAAACATGCATCTGGAGCCAATTGGTTGAAGACTGATCGAGCTAGAAGGCAGATGAAATGAGAGCAGAAAAACGTTCCGGATCGACTGATCCTTTCGAGATCGACCATTCCCGTCCCCGACGCAACTTTTCCTTATTTGTTTTAAACCGACTTTTTAGGGATTTATTTTACTATTTAACCACGGGGCTCGACCCCTAGAGACATAACTTTTACTCTACGCCGTTTTTGAGCACTTGTAAGCTTGGGAGAAGATCTCTTATCCTTTTTAACCCTTTGGAGAAGAATTCTGAACCCTATTATCTCTTTTTGCAATTCAAACATGTTTCCTTCATATTTGATTTGTGATTGTCTCTGTTCGATGTTTGAGTAGTCTTACCGTTGGGTTTCGGGTTTCAAAGGGGGCTTTATGATTCATTGATTTAGGTTGTTAGATTTGGGATTGATCTGTTGTGTTCTTCATCTATAGTTGTTCTTACTGCTTAAACTAGATTAGCTACCTAGTTTATGATCTTAGGTTAAATTCATCGAGGCATCAAAAGTGTTGTTGAATTGCTTGAAAAGAACATAGGTGAGTAAGGTGATCCTTAGCCAACGACAGTTGAAGTTGGGGCACCTTGTGAACAAATCAAACTTGAACTTATTGCTTGCTAGGATTGTTTAGATTCAAACGACGGTTTAGGATTCATTCAATTCCTTGCATAGAAAACTAATGCTGCGACAGTAGGTTAGTTTTATATTTGAGATTTGAGTTCAAGAGCGGTTCCTAAAGCTATCCCAATCCATCACCCAATTTCGTGATCATAACCCTTGATTGATTCCCTGCGCCCAATACTTTCTCTTAAATTTACAAACTCTTATTTATTTTCTGTTTTAATTCTGTTACTTGCAAAACAAACTTCCTCTTTACTTTAGCTATACTCGGTCTATATAATTTCATAGTGTATCATTTGGTCTCTGTGGATTCGACCCTGAAGTGCTACGACGACACCACTAGATCGTGGTTGAGTGTGCTTTGGGTTATTGATTTAACTCTAGATCAATTTGGCGCCGTTGCCGGGGACCAAAACGTTGCCTTTGAAATTTTAGATTCACGTTTAGTCTAAGGTTTCTTTATTTTTAGTTACTAACGAGTTCTTGCAACTTTATTTCTTGGTTTAAGGTGTATGCATACAAGGAACAGCAAGAAAACTGATCTGCGCATACTAGGGAACAAGGAATTAGCACAGCTCGAACGCGAGAACCGGAAAGCGAAAGCACAGACCAATTCTATGGCTGACGGAGAGAACACAGGGGTTAATCCACCCAACCCTCAGCTTGGTATCATCCAACAACAGCAGAGACAGAACCAGCAAGAGCATGCTGTGCCAAACCCACCAGCGAGACCAGCCACCTTGAGGGATGAAGATGCCCAGAACAGGCTGTTTGCGAATCGATCAGCGATTCAACCTCCCACTCCTGCTAGGCAAGACTATGAGATTAAGCATAGTCTAATCAATCTGGTTCAGAACCGCGTTTTCCACGGGTTGCCATCGGAGAGCCCTCTTGATCACATTGAAGCTTTCGAAAGACTGACCAGTACGACAAGGTCCAATGGTGTACCATACGACTATCTGATGCTGACTCTGTTCCAGTTTTCCTTGGCGGATAAAGCACTTAGGTGGCTGAACCTTTTAGATGCTGGATCACTCACCACTTGGGCGCAATGTAGAGCAGCCTTCCTGAATCACTTCTACACCAAGTCACGATCAGCCAAACTGCGAAGCAAGATCACTACATTCTCGCAAGGAGGCATGGAGTCGTTCTGTGAAGCATGGGAAAGGTTCAAGGAGTATCTCCGAGACTGTCCCCATCATGGATACACCCAAGAGAATCTAATGAACATCTTCTATTGGGGAATTGAACAGAAGTACCAGATGGCTTTAGATACGTCCAGCAAGGGAGATTTCTCTACCAACACTGCAAACGAAGCCAATGCACTGATAGAAAACCTCGCAGCCAGCAACAGCAATCACGGCACAGACTATGACCGTACGGTTAGGGTAAATTCTATCGATACTGATGCCATTAAAGACCTCACAGCGAAGGTAAATCTCCTACTGAAAAGGGATCACCAAGGTGTTAACTCGTGTGAGGAACAAACTGGGGGTATGCAGACTTCGGAGCTGAGACATACCAAGAATGTGCGGAGGAGGTGAACTATATAGGAGGACAAGGAAACTTCCAAAATCGAGGTTTTAACCAAAATTTTAGGAACCACCCTAATCTGTCCTACAGGAGCAATAATGTCGAGAATCCTCAGGATCAGGTCTACCCACCGCGTCCTCAGCAGAGCAACGTTGCACAGGGCTTCCAGAACAAGGGGACAGGATTTGGAGGGTCGAATTTCCAACAAAAACCTCAAGTCAACAACTTCGCGCAAGGGTATCAACCAGTCGCACCGCAGGCAGCAGTCTCACAGGAGAGCAAACTGGAACAAATGATGCATGCTCTGATGGAGAACCAGAAGAAAAACGCTACTGACGTGACTGGCAAGATGGACAGTATGTACTTTGAGCTAAATGGGAGGATCGAGTCGTTGAATTCTCACATGAGAGTGTTGGAGAATCAGTGGCACAGTCCGCAGCAAGGGTCAAGGCGCCTCCAGGGACACTTCCAGGGAAGAACGAGGCTAATCCGAAGGAATATGTAAATGTCATCACCCTTCGAAGCGGAAAAGAGTTTCCTGAACCGCAACGGAGAGCAGGGAATGACCGATCCAATGTCGGGACCAGCCGATCCAAAATTCGAAATCAAGAAAACAACCCTGACACCGTTCTCAACAACACCCCCGAAGATGCTGCGATACATGATTCAACGATTACCGAAGAAGAGCAACCCAGCAGATCCCAACAACCCTATGCACCCAGGCTACCTTTCCCTACTCGCTGCAAGTCAAAAATTCAGGAGCGAGAATATGAGAAGCTGAAATCAGTGGTAGGAGAGCTTCAGGTTAGACTCCCTTTCATCGAAGCAGTAAGGATGGTTCCATCTCTTAAAAAGTATATGAAAGAAATTCTAACCGACAAGCTCAGTCTGGAGAAAGGAGTGATGTACCTCACACAAGAGTGTAGTTCTATGCTCCAAAATCGAATGCCTGAAAAGTGTGGGGATCCTGGACCATTTACCTTGCCTTGCACGATAGGAGACCTCAAGTTCAGCAAATGCCTCTGCGATCTAGGAGCAAGTGTGAGCCTGATGCCACTCAGCGTTGCGACGCGACTTGGGCTCTACACCTTCAAACCGACCCAAGTCACTCTTGTACTAGCTGATCGTTCCACTCGACGCCCAAAAGGAGTGCTGGAAAACCTACCAGTGCAAATTGGGAACTGCTACATTCCTACTGATTTCATAGTTCTTAAGCTTGACGAGGAATCCCAAGAACCGATCCTACTTGGAAGACCTTTCTTGGCCACGGCTGGTGCGATGATAAACGTCAAGGAAGGGAAGATTGATCTACACATGGATGATCTGATTTTGAGATTCAACTTGGAGAAAGCAGCTAAGAAACCTACGATTGACGGTCAAACCTTCTGGGTTGACACAATAGGCGAAATAGCTGATGAGATCTATGATGAAGTGTGTACAAGTGATCATCTGGCTGTAGCACTCACCAAGACGGCACCAGAGCTGGGATATCTCTCTGAGGAGACTGAGAGCTTGGCCAGAACACTCGATGCTGCAGCAATCCTAAAACATGAGGTTCTATTCATCAATCTGCAACCTGAACTGACTGATCCGGAAATTGGACTGACTGATCCGACTTCTCCTGTGGAAGCATCCGATAAAGACGACGGATTGACCATTCCGAGCGACAGATCAGCTGATCCCGAACTTTGCCCTGGGACAAAATCAAATCAGGAGGATTGGAGTGAACTCAAAGCTCCAAAGTTGGACTTAAAGCCACTCCCAGAAGGGCTAAGGTACGCGTATCTCGGACCTAATTCCACATATCCAGTTATCATTAACTCTAACCTAAACAATGTTGAAACCGCACTCTTGCTCTGCGAGTTAAGAAAATATAGGAAGGCTTTGAGCTATTCCTTAGATGACATTTCAGGTATATCACCGGAGTTGTGCTCACATCGGATTCACCTCGAAGATCCATCTAAATCTTCCATTGAACACCAAAGGAGGCTGAATCCGAACCTCAAGGAAGTGGTGAAGAAAGAGATCCTCAAACTGTTGGGAGCCAACGACAGTTGAAGTTGGGGCACCTTGTGAACAAATCAAACTTGAACTTATTGCTTGCTAGGATTGTTTAGATTCAAACGACGGTGAAGGATTCATTCAATTCCTTACATAGAAAACTAATGCTGCGACAGTAGGTTAGTTTTATATTTGAGATTTGAGTTCAAGAGCGGTTCCTAAAGTTATCCCAATCCATCACCCAATTTCGTGATCATAACCCTTGATTGATTCCCTGCGCCCAATACTTTCTCTTAAATTTACAAACTCTTATTTATTTTCTGTTTTAATTCTGTTACTTGCAAAACAAACTTCCTCTTTACTTTAGCTATACTCGGTCTATATAATTTCATAGTGTATCATTTGGTCTCTGTGGATTCGACCCTGAAGTGCTACGACGACACCACTAGATCGTGGTTGAGTGTGCTTTGGGTTATTGATTTAACTCTAGATCAGGCAACAAGCTGCAGATCCGACATCCATTCCACATTCTCTTCCAACAATTCCCTCTCAAATTGTCGAATTTCCTCAAGAGAGTACTATGAATCCTGGTGAAGCTCAACAACTGCAATCTGAGGTTGTTATTAGTGTTCCTCACACAGAGTCAGAGGTTCTTAGTGAACCACCGGTTGCTCCACTAAGTGATACATAGTCGGAGGTTATTAATGAATCACCGGTTGTTCAACCAAGTGATGCAGTTGCTTCACATCCCATGACTACACGGTCTCGGCATGGGATCCGAAAACCAAATCCTAGATATGCTCTTGTTGCGAGTAAGAAAATTCCTTCGTTGCCTCAAACTGTCGCTGAAGCTCTAGCACATCCAGGTTGGCGTCAAGCAATGTTAGAAGAACTGGAGTCTATCTATCAGAATCATACATGGACTCTAACTCCAGCAACTGCAGAAATGAACATTCTTGGCTGTTGTTGGGTATTTACTATGAAATTAAATACTGATGGATCTCTAAACAAACTAAAAGCAAGACTCGTTGCCAAGGGATTCAATCAGGAGGAAGGTGTGGACTTCAATGAGACTTACAATCCTGTTGTTAGAACATCAACTATCAGAATTGTTCTTGCAGTCGCTACTTCAAAGAACTGGAGTGTCACTCAACTTGATGTTAAGAACACTTTCCTCCTTAAAGATTTACAAGAACAAGTCTTCATGATTCAACCACCAGGTTTTGAGGATACTGCAAAGCCGAATCATGTTTGTTCTTTAAAGAAGGCTTTATACGGATTGAAACAAGCCCCACGTGCCTGGTTTGATAAGTTCAGCAGGTTTCTGATTGAGTATGGATTTTTGTGCAGTAAGGCAGATCCATCTCTCTTTGTCTATCATTACAATGGCAACACCATGGTCCTATTGTTATATGTGGATGATATACTACTAACTGGTTCTAATCCTAATCTTTTCAAGTCATTGCTTGCAGAACTCAACATACGGTTTGCAATGAAGGATTTGGGTAATCTTCACTACTTCTTGGGGATTCAAGCACAGACTTTCCCCAATGGGTTGTTTCTTAATCAAGCTAAATATGCAGAGGAAATCTTACATCACGCCAATATGTCATCATGCAATTCTTTTCATACTCCTCTGCCTATCCCCTTAGACAATGTTTTTAAGGACAAGCGATTGTTCTCTGAGCCGAGTTACTTTTGAAGCTTGGCTGGCAAACTTCAATATCTTATGATCACCCGTCCAGACATACAGTTTGCAGTAAACTTCATTTTTTAGCGTATGCATGCTCTGACAGAATCAGACTTCCACCTTCTGAAACGAATCCTGCGTTATATCAGAGGCACAACAACAATGGGCTTGCATATGGATCGGAACAGTGATCTCTCCTTGGTTGTTGATGGTGGAGACTTATCATTGGTCTCCTATAGTGACAGTGATTATGCTGGTTGCCAGGATACTCGACGTTCTACAACCGGGTTCTATGCACTACTCGGCTCAAACTTGATCTCGTGGTCTGCAAAAAGGCAACCTACTGTGTCACGATCCTCAACAGAGGCAGAGTATCGAGCTCTGACTACAGCGGCTTCCGAGTTAACCTGGATATCGTTTGTTCTCAGAGATTTAGGTGTTGTTCAGTCCAAGCCCGCAGTTCTTCGATGTGATAATCTCTCAGCAGTTCATCTCTCTGCAAATCCAGTGTTTCATAATCGCTCAAAGCATATTGAGGTTGACTATCATTACGTTCGAGAGAGAGTCACTCTTGGTCTCCTGGGAGTCCAACATGTTCCCGCAGCTCTGCAACTTGCGGATATCTTCACAAAATCTCTTCCTCGGCAAGCTTTTCAGCAGCTCCGGTACAAACTGAGTGTTGGAAGACCTCCCACCATCAGTTTGCGGGGGGATGAGAGTCCAGGTCCAATAACAAAGAGTCAAGCCCAATAATAGTTAAAAGTTCAGCCCAGCAAGTCACTTTCCCTCCTCTGCAGCAAAATGACAAAAGTACAAAACAGAGGAGAGTGATGACGAAGGTACAAGGAACACCAGCTGGAGAGAGCTATGCAGTGGTCCTATCGAGCCGTTGTGATGTTCTCTCATCAGTAGAGAGTGAGTAGATGTCATACACTTGTCACAAGATCTTTAAGCTATGGATTAGGTCTAGAATGTTCCCATTGATGTATAAATACTATCTTGATGTAAAGAAAAGACTATCAATAAGAAAAGCAAAAGTTCAATATCACAAATCTCTTATATTGTTTGTTCTCAGTTTTATGTTTACCTGTTTCTCCTCCGTTTCTCTTCTTGGTTCAACAATTCCTCAAGTTAAGAAGAAACGTAAAGGAATCTCAAGATTAGATTGCTTGGAGATGAAGCTACAAAGATTGGGGTTTAGGTTTTTTTTTTAGGGTTTGAATTGTTTAGTGGTGATTTTTAGTTTTCTGGTGTTGTAATTATTGCTATTGAGTATTCTCAAAATTATTTTGCTTGGATATGAAGGTTTAAGTCTGGATATTTGTGTTTTTTTTTTTCTTTCAATTAGGATATATAATCGTTTATTGGTGGATGAGTTATTTAGTTTTGGAGTTGTAATTATTGCTATGAGTTTGCCACTAAGTTTGGTTTTTGCGTTTCCAATTCAGAGTTTGTTTCAAAAATTCATGGAACCATATTTATTACTAGTCCCATCCACGTTGATTATAAGATAGTTTGATCAGTATAATTAGAGACCGCACGAACTTGATCCAGCCCGGTGGTCTCGAGTCTTGACTATATTTTAAGTCTAAATCGGATTATACTTATGAAAAGTGAGATTAGCTATGGTGAAAAAAACAAAGCACGTCTTTGCCTAAGTAAAACTAAAGCCTTTTATTTTTGAAATGGCAAACGAGTACATTAACTTTAAACCCTTTTACTGGTAGTAAGTTTTTGCAGTTCATGCAAATCTTGGTTGTGCCACTAATTTCGAGAATGTTATCTCATGTTTTCCCATCCCTTGTTCTACTTACTGTCGATATGTGGTCTCGACTCTTAGTACCATACTTCAAGCTTTTGACACAATTCTTTATCAGCTTCACAAGTTTCCACAATTATCTTCTTAAACTCCATATAAGCAAACATGAACATTTTACTGAAACCCTCAAACTCAATGGGTGATGAAGCAAAGCGGAAATACCGGCTTGAGATTGACAAGTCTAAGTGTTGAAAAGGAGATCCAATTATTTATTGAGAAGATGAGTTGTTGTTGTTAAGCAAGATTTGCTAAAGACCCGATGATAAGTTGTGTGATGTTGAGGTGGCCGAAGGAAAAGTGAAGAAAATCTATAGTACCATACCATCCTAATAAAGACTCAATTTGGTTCAGATCACACAAATTAAACCAGAACGCAAGAAGATTGGGGATTAACCGGTTGATCCGGGTCAAATCAGCTCATACAGGTGTTAAAAGCAAATGGGCTTAGAAAAGCCCTAACATTGCATGCCCTAAACCGACACCAAAAAGCAAGATTAAAACCACAAAACTTCGCCAGATTTTTGGATAAGGGTTTGTCAAAAAAGTGTTCTATCTCCAAAATCGATATCTTCTTCAAGATTTCTCATCTGTTGAACAACGTACAAGATCGAGATGAAGCAAGTGGGATTGACTCGCAGATGGATAGCTTCGGACGCAGCTTTCAACAAATTCTCGATCGTATTCAACGTTCTCGTTATTGCAACGCTGGTTTTTCTGAGGATGACTTGGAGAGAATCTGAGTTCATCGTATTGAATTTAACACACAATATCACAAGAAACAAACTTTCTTGGAAAACTTTTATTGCTTTAGAAAACTGACTCAAAAACTAAAGCTCTTCAAACTCTCTAATCTCTCATAAGTTGTGTCACAACCTTGACACCTCCTTATATATAGATAGATAAGTTTAACACCAAATCCTAACTCTATTTGGACTAGTTATTTAGATAACTCCTAAACAACCTAGAGCTAATCCTATTCCATAACTTGGTAGGATTAGCCTTATCTCTTAATTAACGTTTCTTGTCTTTCAAGCTTAAGCTAACAATCTCCCCCTTAAGCTTGATCTCTTCTTTAGCTGTGTCTTTAACACCAACAAGTTCTCTCATCTCCAAGAACTTGATCCTTCCCAGAGCTTTTGTGAGTATATCAGCCTTCTGCCTACTCCCAGGTACATGCTCCACCTCCACTAGTCCATTTTCAACACATTCACGGATGAAATGGTAACGACGGTGAATGTGTTTACTTCTACCGTGAAAACAGGGTTTTTAGAAAGAGCAATGGTATACTTGTTATCAATACTTATTAGCACCTTCTCATTCTTCCGTCCTGTTATCTCCCCAAGAAGTTCCTGAAGCCAAATGGCCTGCTTCGCCGCCTCTGTAGCTGCCATGAACTCCGCCTCGCAAGAAGACATCGCCACGGTTTCCTGCTTTTGTGAGCACCAAGTGATCGGACAATGGTTAAAGTAAAAAATGTGACCTGTGGTGCTCTTCCCATCGTCCTCATCAACGTTGTGGCTGCTATCACTGAAGCCAACCAAATCAGTGTCATCAAGCTGAGTACAACTGATCTCACTGTAACCAACTAACTTTGTTTTCTTCGAACGAGTATAGTTCAGGCCAAATGCAAGTGTTCCCCGCAAATATCTAAGTATCTGCTTCAGTGCTGCACCATGAGACACCTTAGGCTCACGCATATATCGAATCAACACTCCTACACAGAACGAGAGGTCTGGTCTCGTGTGTAACAGATATCTGAGACACCCGATATTCCTTCGGTACACTCTCTCTTCAACACTTTCTTCTTCTAGTGACTTAGACATTTTTAAGCCAGACTCCATAGGCGTGAGAACCGAATTGCACTCTCTCAAACATGCTTCCTCTAGTATCTTGAAAGCCTAAATTATGAACAAAAAAAGAGACAATTATATAAACAATTATGAATTGGTATTCAAAATCATAAACACAACTAAAATAAATATGAAACCAAAATTATTTGGTTTGAGCGGACAAACCCAAAATTTCCCACCATCCCACTAATTTATTTAGTTTTCCCGGTTCAAGTAAAATTATTTGGAATAAGGGTAGTGGGTTAAGTTAACCTAGAGTCTTTTCCTTCCTCGACATAGGGCTTGTTCGTTTGGTTGACGCTGGCGGCTGCGGCAGCGGCAGCGGCAGCGGCTGCGTTTATGTTTTTAACCGCTGAATTGAAACAACATTTAAAAATATTAGACGCAAGTCGCAGCGTTTGCCGCAGCGTCATGACGCAGATACCTGCGGCAAGCAAACGAACAACCATACCTGCGTCTGCCGCAGCCGCAGGTACCTGCGGCAGCCAAACGAACAAGCCCATAACCACACCAACACTTAGAAAAAAAAACCTAAACTCCGTCTATGCAGCTATGCCGCCTACACACTCAGATCTCTTCCTCTTCCTCTTCGATCTAGCTCTGATCTCTTCCTCCTTGACTCACCATGCGTTTCCCCGGCCGACACCCTGATCACCATCACGCTTAACCCTCTGATTCTAATCCAACAGGTACTCGTTCTGTCTTTTCGTTTCTCTTCTCCTTCTCGCGATTTACTGAGTTGAGATTAAGATTCATTCTTCGTTTCCACTGCTTCTCCCTTAGGTCATACAGATTGAAAGTGTTAAACCCAAACCACAACCGCCCTTCTTTCTCCGCCTCTGTTTTCTCTCCGTCTCTTAGATTCACAAGCTTTAGACAACCAAAGATTCTCATCGCCATTTGTTTTGTCGTTAAAGAACAGAAACAGATCTGATGCCACAAGACCACCAGAGAGACTTGGCGGAAGAAGCATAGCAAGCAACGGGAGATCGTCGACAAACGAAATCTGGTTGCGGCGGCTGAGAGCTCAGTTGGGTGATTAGGGTTTTTTTTGTTAATTTTTTTCGCATCCGGTTTAACCGAGATTCTGGCCCGGTTCAATTTTGTAACACTTATTCAATTCCCGGTTTGGGTGGGTTGTTAATATCAATATTTTAATTTAAAGAAAAACTGTCACAAAATAACATAAATACTGTATTATAATTTGTATAAATACTGTATAAATATAATAATGTATAAATACTTAAATGCAACTATAGTTGGTAATTAGTCGGCAATTAGTCACTAAATTTGGTGCTATGTTATGACTATTTTGCGTCGTCGTAAACTAGTCGTAGTGTAGTTGCAAAATTTAGTGACTACATTACGACTAAATTTGCGACTATGTAAAATAGTCGTAATGTAGTCGCTATTTGGCGACTAATCTTACGACTATTTATTTTAGCGACTCTCGATTTACGACTACTGATTTTAGTCGCAATTTAGTCGTAACACACCATTTAGCGACTAAATAGTGACTAATAGTGACTAATAGTGATCTTTTCTCGCACTTTATGACAATCTACCTCGATATGTTTGGTTCTTTCATGCAAGACCGAGTTGGTTGCTATGTGTATTGCCGCCTTATTGTCACAATGCATGGTGATTGGTTGCTCAGACTCCACTCCGAGATCTTTGAGGAGACCTTTGAGTCATGTGAGCTCGTTGGTGAGCTTCTTCATTGCCCGATATTCCGACTTGGCACTTGATTGAGATAGAACCTTTTGTTTCTTCGACTTCCAGGTTACTAGGTTTCCTCCAATGAACGTGCAATACCCTGTTGTGGATCTCCTGTCAATTGTATCACCCGCATAGTCCGCGTCACAGTAGCTGACAAGTTCCGTATTGTTGTTCTTTCCCATCCAAATGCTGCGCCCTGGACTACTCTTGAGATAACATAGAATCCTTTCATGTGTTTGCCAATCAAAGTTCATTGGAGCCTTCATGTGTTGACTGACTTGGTTTATTGCATAGCATATGTCCGGCCTCGTGATCGTGAGATAGATAAGCTTGCCCACCAGCCTACGGTAGCGTCCTACATCTGCATAAGGCTCGTGCAACTTGTTACCGGAGCGCCGGGTGTTGGCTTCTCCCCCTTTCGCTTGACATGATATCCTTCCTCAAGGGGCGTCGACACCGGTTGAGCTCCCATCTTACCTGTCTCATGTAAAAGGTCAAGTGTGTATTTCCGTTGAGATAGAAACAACCCCTCCGGAGAGCGAGAGATTTCTATCCCAAGGAAGTATTTAAGTTCCCCCAAATCTTTAATATCAAAAGTAGAGTTGAGGAGAGCCTTAGTGGCACAAATACCATCCTTATCATCACCAGTAATAATGATGTCATTGACATATATAAGGACGACGACCCGGCCACCGGTGGTGCGAAGGGTGACCAGCATGTGATCAGCCTCATAACGCTTGAAACCATTGGTGCGAAGTGTAAAACTGAGCTTGTGGTACCAAGCCCGCGGAGATTTCTTAAGGCCGTAGATCGCCTTATGGACCCGGAGAACTCTACCCGGAGCAACAATGTGTTCTAAACCCGGTGGAGGGTGCATGTAGACTTCCTCTGATGTGATCACGGGTTCGACCCCCTGATCAAGACGCCCGAGACGTCCCGGACGGCTCCGAGACGCATGACCGAGAAGCATCGGACATAGACAGAACGCCTATCTCGAACGCGGCCAAGGCACCGGCGACCCTCCCAGGAGCCTCAACGCGACCAAGGGAGCTCCAACAAGGCGACCAAAGAAGAATCAACTTGGAGGAACAAGACAAAGTTACCTCTTGAGTATTTCAAGGCCGAGCTTCAACCTACGCACAAAGGACCCAAGTTTAGCATCACCACTTTGGCACATTGAGCCGCGACCAGCTTTGGGAAGCTTGAATTGAGTGTCTTCACCATCACGCTAGTGTGAAGACATCCCTAAGCCATTAGAAGGAGCTGTACTCTTTTTCCTACTTTGGGTTTGTCCCAATGGGTTTACCAAAGAGGTTTTAACGAGGCAGCAAACTCTAGTGCATCTCCACTTCGATCCCACTTGGCTCATGACTTGGAAACACTTATTGACATGCTTGGGAGCCAAGGAAGTGAAGATCCTATCCACGTTCAGCCAATGACGTGGCCACCCTATCCCCTTCCCTTCCTTATTTTTGAATTTCTTCTAGATCCCTCTATGACCGTTAGATTGGTCTTTGTTTTACTTTAATTTTGCTTTTTGCTTTTGGCCATGTGTATGGTTTAGATCATGGCCACGTCCCTAGGGTTTTTAGAGTCTCCTTATGTAAGCCTCACTATATAAAGGTATCAACACTCATTGTAAAAATCAGACTTGAAAGAAATAGAAATTTTCACAAAGAGAGATTCTTTGTTCTTGTCTCACCTCTCTCCTTAGCCTAAGTCCGGGACTTGGCTCTTGAGAAACCCTAAGAGATTCACAAACCGGGTTTGTAATCTCTTAGTTGACCGTATCAAGAGGAGAGCCAACCCTCTTGTGTCGTCGCAACAAACCACCTCTATTCCATCGCCCATCTCTTTCGTCCCACCGTCCCAACCTCGAGTTCTCTCTCCGCCAGCTCTCGAGTCTATCATCGATTCCACTTCGCCAGCCTCAAGTTCTTTACCATCAGTCCTCGAGACTTCCCAGTACCATCTCGCGTCGTTTCCACCTCCGTTTCCCACCGAGTCCTGCCATTAGCCGTATCCGTTCAGCCGCGTCCGTACGTTCCGAGAAGGCTTCACGACCGCTTTCACAAACCGTTCGTTGGAACCTCCTCAACTCTCGTTTCTGTCGTTTGAATCCTCTCTGGATTCGAACCCTTGAAGCTTGGCCGAAGAAAGTCCCACCGATTCTGACTTGACCAAAGACACACTCCTCCATCGATCCATAGCCGCGTCCGCGGGTCACATCAGTTGGTATCAGAGCTCTAAAAGCTCCTGACTTCAAAGGTTGTGTCTTTCTAACCCACAAACTCATCTCTTTGGTCAAAGTTTGGATCTTGAGCTTTGTGTTAGCCTTGCTAGCTTTTTATTGTCTCGCTTGTGTAGTTTGTTCTTTTGGTTTAAATTGGTGTTGAGTTGTGTTGTTAGTTTCGTTTTTGTCTTTGTTTTAGGATGTTAGTTTTGTCTTGTGTTCTAGATTGTTAGATTCCATCTCGTTTTTAGTTTCTTGTTCGTTCTTGTAGCTCTTGTGTTCTTGCTGTTCTTGTTTTTATTCTTGAGTGTTCTTAGTTGTTCTTTTTCTTCTTGTTTTGTTCTTGAGTGTTCTTAGTTGCCTTGTCTAGATCTTTTAAAGGCTGTGTTGCTTTTTGTTTTGTTGTTTTAGGGTGCTAGATTCGTTTGTGCTTTGCTTTAGTTGTGTTTTGGTGTTTTTAACCTTGTCGCTTGGTAAATATAAAGGTGAAAGACATTTGGTTTCTACCACTTGCTTTTTCCTCTTTAAATTCTAGCCAAGTCTTTTGAAATTCAAAAGTTGGTCAAATCCGCGTTTGAATCCTTGTGTGGCCTAGGATTAGTTTCTTTTTGTATGGTGAGAGCTTAGCCACCTCTAAAGTGCTATTGGTCAAGACCACAAAAATGTGGACGTGGATAGCTCCCTATGCACCTTGTGGTCCATGGGTGAGTTGTCACCTTGGCTTTTAGTAACTTACTTTTGCTTTTTCTTTTGGCTTTAGTAGATAACTTTGTTTGTCTTGCATAATATTCCTTTCGTTTGCATCATCTTGTTAGTTTGTTCCATTTCGTCATTTGGTTTAATTTGTTGCATTTGTGGCATTGTTCTTCAATTATCTAGGTTGGTAGCTTGTATTTGCATCTTTGTTCATCCTTGTTTGCATCTAGATCGAATTTTGCTAGAGTTTTGTTTAGGATTTGTGTTTTTCCTTTAGTCATAAAGCATTTCTTGTCTTTTTGTGCTTTTTCTTTTCCTTTTTGCTTTCTCTTTTGCTTTTGTTTGGTCTTAGGTTTGAGGTTTCGTGAGCTGTCCTCAATCATTGCTTGGTGAGATAAATATCTCCTTGTGGTCCATTTGAATTTAAAGATACTCACGAATATTCTTTTGTTTTGACGAGGTACACAACTTGCTCGGCCAGCACATCACGTACGGACCAAGACGCGTCAACAACCGAGGATCAACCTTCGGTCGTGTAGCCGCGACAGCAAATCTTCAACCAACCACCATTGGTCGTTCGTCCTACTGCCGTGCCACTGTACCACCGACGACTTCCGACAGCCGTCCATCAAACGCACCTCGTTCCAAAGCCGTTTCCAAAACCGCGAACAATATGCCACACTTGATCGTACACTGATCAAGCATGGAGTTTGATGGAGACGAATCTGATATGGAATCGTGGTGTGATGAAGAACTTGGCCTGGAACCGGAGCAAGAGGCCACCGGCGAAGAATATTGGTCCGAAGAGGACTATGGCGAGGAGTTAGATCAAGGAGAGCTCGAACGTGGATCGCCAGCCTGTTATTGGCCGTACTTATCACGAGCTACCCGCGTTGAAGAACCAAGGGCGAGCCTATATGAAGACTTCGATAGTGATGACTGGGTTGCATACACTAAGAAGCCGAGGCACCGATCCGTAAGAAGAAAGAAGCCTATTCCCAAGCCACCCAGCACAGTAGACGCACTGATCTCACTCCAACACACGCTTCGCGACCTCAACGATAGACTCGACCGGATTGAATCAACGACAATTGGTCAACGGGTCGAGAGAAGCTCGAGTGATCACCGAGGACATAACCAAGACATCCCTACCTGGTCTCCAAGTGCCCCCACGCGAAAACAGACTCCACGGCGCCAGCACTATGAACCACTGCCTACACCGGTTCCGCGATCACGGCACCATTCGGCCTATGTTGAGCAGCCAAGCAGAACGTATGCGCGCTCAACTCAACTCCGAGCATTAGTTCCTATGCCGTCCCCGCGAATAAGCCGTAACTCGGCCCCTGCCGAGAGGTCAAGTACTTATGCGCCCCTAGTGCAGTTCCGCGAGCCGCTAGCACGATACAAGGAACCATTCCAGGAAGTGGTCAGCGCCGCGAGCTTACCAAGTCAAAGGAGTTTTGTGCCGCCAGTTCAGCACCGTGACCTGCCCACGCTGCACAAGGAACCGGTCCAATGAAGAGTTAGCGCCGAGGATAGAACAAGCCCGGAAATGTCAAGAACGGGTCTTAGGCCGTGCACCAAGCTAGCTGAGGACGTCTCCTCGACGAAGCAATCTGAGCATGAGACGGATAATAAGGAGCACGCCTATGGGGCAGGTGGGTTCGTAAAGGCGCCAGCCGAACCTCCTGACCGTGAAACTTACACATTCGGAGGAGCTAGTATTGATCATCACGCAGGCCAAGGCCAAGTCGTTACCGTCACCGACCAAGACCGACTTGACTTTCGGCCACCACCCTCAGAGCAGAACGTGTTGCAAGAGTCTCCTTTTAGAATGCGTAACGAAGCTTTAGGCGAGGTCAAAGAGGAGTCAGGCCGTGTGTGTAACGCCATAACCGACGATTGCTTGATAATGGAGAGTTTCAAGCAAGCTGAGCCACCGAAGATGGCCACTGAAAGGTCTGTCCATCCAGTGATATTATTGACTACTACAAGTAGTACGCTCCAGCTGGGAGTCGCCAAGACCGAGCCATCTCTCTCCACTTTTAGCGCCAAGACCTTTACCGCACAAGGTCATATGGCGATGCATTTGATCAACTTTGGTGCGGACCAAAACTATGTGTGGCATCCTGGAGAGCGTCTACAACCTACCGCGGCCTACGAAGGGATCAAAACACCATTCACCGCTAGCCTTATCAGGGGAGTCCTATCCTTTACCCTTAAGGTTCTACTATTTTCCTTTGATCCCGGTAATAAGCCGCGAATGAACTTGTGATGCTACTGATTTGGGCCTACTTATGTTGAATCAGGTGAAAAGCAAAGTTTTGAGGTCAAAACTTCTAGAAGAGGGAGGGAATGATGTGATCACGGGTTCGACCCCCTGATCAAGACGCCCGAGACGTCCCGGACGGCTTTGAGACGCATGACCGAGAAGCATCGGACATGGACAGAACGCCTATCTCGAACGCGGCCATGGCACCGGCGACCCTCCCAGGAGCCTCAACGCGACCAAGGGAGCTCCAACAAGGCGACCAAAGAAGAATCAACTTGGAGGAACAAGACAAAGTCACCTCTTGAGTATTTCAAGGCCGAGCTTCAACCTACGCACAAAGGACCCAAGTTTAGCATCACCACTTAGGCACATTGAGCCGCGACCAGCTTTGGGAAGCTTGAATTGAGTGTCTTCACCATCACGCTAGTGTGAAGACATCCCTAAGCCATTAGAAGGAGCTGTACTCTTTTTCCTACTTTGGGTTTGTCCCAATGGGTTTACCAAAGAGGTTTTAACGAGGCAGCAAACTCTAGTGCATCTCCACTTCGATCCCACTTGGCTCATGACTTGGAAACACTTATTGACATGCTTGGGAGCCAAGGAAGTGAAGATCCTATCCACGTTCAGCCAATGACGTGGCCACCCTATCCCCTTCCCTTCCTTATTTTTGAATTTCTTCTAGATCCCTCTATGACCGTTAGATTGGTCTTTGTTTTACTTTAATTTTGCTTTTTGCTTTTGGCCATGTGTATGGTTTAGATCATGGCCACGTCCCTAGAGTTTTTAGAGTCTCCTTATGTAAGCCTCACTATATAAAGGCATCAACCCTCATTGTAAAAATCAGACTTGAAAGAAATAGAAATTTTCACAAAGAGAGATTCTTTGTTCTTGTCTCACCTCTCTCCTTAGCCTAAGTCCGGGACTTGGCTCTTGAGAAACCCTAAGAGATTCACAAACCGGGTTTGTAATCTCTTAGTTGACCGTATCAAGAGGAGAGCCAACCCTCTTGTGTCGTCGCAACAAACCACCTCTATTCCATCGCCCATCTCTTTCGTCCCACCGTCCCAACCTCGAGTTCTCTTCCGCCAGCTCTCGAGTCTATCATCGATTCCACTTCGCCAGCCTCGAGTTCTTTACCATCAGTCCTCGAGACTTCCCAGTACCATCTCGCATCATTTCCACCTCCGTTTCCCACCGAGTCCTGCCATTAGCCGTATCCGTTCAGCCGCGTCCGTACGTTCCGAGAAGGCTTCACGACCGCTTTCACAAACCGTTCGTTGGAACCTCCTCAACTCTCGTTTCTGTCGTTTGAATCCTCTCTGGATTCGAACCCTTGAAGCTTGGCCGAAGAAAGTCCCACCGATTCTGACTTGACCGAAGACACACTCCTCCATCGATCCATAGCCGCGTCCGCGGGTCACATCATCCTCGGTCAGCTTCCCCTGAAGGAAGACGTTCTTGACGTCCATTTGACATAGCTCCCAAGAAAGATTAGTGGCCAAGGACAAGACTACACAGACTGTGTGAAGCTTGGCCACTGGAGCAAAGGTGTCCGTATAGTCGAGTCCATAGGTTTGAGTAAAGCCGCGTGCCACCAAGCGAGCTTTGTAACGCTCAACTTCTCCTGTGCTAAGATATTTAATAGTGAAAACCCACTTGGAGCTCACACCCTTCTTGCCTTTAGGGAGATCAGCCTCGTCCCACGTCCGACTCCGTATCATAGCCTTTGTTTCATCGTCCACCGCATCAAGCCATTCCTTATGTTCCTTAGCTTCCTCATAGGTTTGAGGAACAAAGTGCTCATCGAGCTTACCGAGGAAGGCAGCATGATCCGAGGAGATAAGGTCAAGCGAACACACGGCCTGAATCGGGTGAGCAACCGCCTGATTGTTGTAGTATACCCTCTTATCTTTCCATGTAGACGGATGAGACCTAATACGGGTGCTTCACCTGGGTAATAGTTGAGTAGTAGGCTGGTCTAATTGATCAGGAGAGTCTTCCCTATCCCCGCTACTTGTTAAGTCGTCTTGTGGAGCGGTTGTAGGTTCTATAGGAGCTACCGGTGATGTTTGTACTATGGGCGCAGGAACTTGAGCCGAAGGTGAACTTTCAGTCGGTTCTTCATCGGGTTGATTTGGTGAAGATGGTGAGGGGTCGACCCGTGTAGTATCCTGCTCGCCAAGAGAATTCGGCTTGGTGATTCCCAAATGGTCAAGGAGGAACCTTAAGTTGGCTGCACGGTCAGAGTGGGGCTGAGATAAGTCTTTTAAACCGTCCCAATCTTTCTTGTCGTAATAACCTTGTTGTTCAAGGAACTTCACATCTCTTGAGACCAGTGTACGGCCGGTGATTGGATCATAGCATTTGTACCCCTTTTGACTTGTTGAGTAGCCGATGAACATGCTTCTAGTGCTTTTGGCCTCAAGTTTATTCCTTTGCTCTCCCGGTACTAGAACAAAACAAACACACCCAAACACACGTAAGTGATCAAGAGAAGGTTTAATTTTGTTTAGTACCTCATAAGGTGATATGTCATTCAAGACTTTTGTTGGTGTTCGATTGATCAAGTAACACGCCGTCATGACCGCATCTCCCCAAAACCTCTTAGGCACATTCGAATGAAACATCATCGATCGAGCCACCTCCATTAAATGCCGATTTTTCCTTTCGGCCACTCCATTTTGTTGGGGTGTGTATGGGCAACTAGTTTGTTGAAGGATTCCATGCTTAGCTAGGTGCTCTTTAAGTTTGTGGCTTGTATATTCACCTCCATTATCCGATCTTAGTACCTTTATTTTAGCATTGAATTGATTAGTAACATAATTCTGAAAATTCACAAAGGCATCATATACTCTATCTTTAGAGGGTAACAAAGTAAGCCAAGTATATTTGGATTTCTCATCAATAAAAGTCACAAAATACTTGTTATTATCCCTAGATAGGCAAGGAGATGTCCACACATCAGAATGAACTAAATCAAAACAATGTTCATAAATAATACTTGATTTAGGGAAAATATACTTGCAATGTTTACCAAGGATACAAGACTCACAAGTCGAGTTATCAAAAGAGATATTAGGCAACATTAATTCAAATGCACGAGAGTGAGGGTGGCCTAATCTAGCATGCCAAACATCACTTAAACTACTATTGAGACTTGAAATAAAAGAAAACGATTTAGAAGGACTTGAAGTTTTCTCTAGGACATAGAGATCTCCTCTAGCATCTCCTTCTCCGAGGACCTTTCCACTTTCAATATCCTGAAAATGCACACTGTTAGGCCCAAAAATAGCATAACAATTCAAATCTGTAGTCGCTTTCTTCACCGATAATAGATTAGAGGTAAAGGAAGGCATAAAGAAGGCTTTAGAGCTCTTATCAAATAGTTTTAGTTCTCCTATCCCTTTAACCTGTACTGGGTCCCCATTAGCAATAATAACATTACCTAGAGCCGGTTTTATGTTGTGTATGAGACTAGGGTTACTAATCATATGGTGAGAAGCACCCGAGTCAACAACAAGTGATGTACTAGGTTTTGAAGCAAAGAAAGTGGTACCGGAGTCCTTTAGTGCGGCCCGACTTGATGAGGGCCTCTAGGTCTGACTTTCTCACCAGGTCTCCAAGGGAAGCCGCCATGGCCGTGGCTGCTGTGTCTCCTTGGTTCGCTGCTCCGGTGCCTTGGCCGCTTGGTCCTCCTAGTAATAGGTTAACCTTGAACTTCGCCGGCTTGAGATGTGGGTGAAGAATCCAGCATTTGTCCCTCAAATGGCCCCTTTTCATACAATGGTCGCACACCATTGTTTTCCGGTCCTCATGCTTGTACACTCCCTTGTTAGTCGTAGCCAAGTCCTCCTTTCCGCTAAACAAGCCTAGCGACCCTTGCTCCTTTTGAACTTGGGAACATACATCCTCAAGGGTCGGAAGCTTATCACCATGGAGAATGTGCTTGATAAGATCGTTGAACGCTGGATTCAGAGTGAGAAGAAGACCAAAGACCTTATCTTGTTCCTTTCTTTCATTGAGGATGGCCGGATCAATTGTGCTTGGCCGGAGCATCTCTAGTTCGGCCCAAAGAGACCTAAACTTGCCGAAGTGGTTTGTGAACTCCAAGTCTTCTTGGTGAAGACAGTTGATAGCCTTCTTGACTTCAAACACCCTGGTCAAGTTAGTCATGTTCCCATACACGTTCGCGAGTGTCTCCCATAGCTCCTTGGCCGTTTCGCAGTAAGAGTAGGCTTCAAGGATTGGTGCATCAAGCAAACTGGAGAATGGCAAGCACGGTCTGATCCTCTTGGAACCATTTGATTTCTTTCTCGAGTTCAGCCTCCTTGTCTTCTTCCTTTTCTTCTTTACCGTCGTTCTTGGTGGCTTTCTTGGGAAGCTGGTCCGTTTCAACATGGATCCATAGTCCGCGGCCACTCAACGCGGTCTTTGTGGTCCTTTTCCACAACAAATAGTTGGCCCCCTTTAAGACCACCGGAGTAAAAATCGGTTTGGTAGTGTCCATGAGCAATATTTGAGAGAAAAGAGCTAAGAATGTCGAGTAGCGAGTATAGAACAAGAGTATACCAAGAATGGAGAGAAAGATCAAAGAGAATAGAGTATAAGGAAGTGTAAGAGTATGTTTAGAGAATCAAAGATCGAAAAACCGCTCTGATACCATGTTGGGATTTAAGTGAAAGAGAGTGATGAAGAAAAGAGAAATGAGAAATAGAGAGAAGTCGGCAATGGGAATAAGAAAAGATATGATTCCATAAGTGTATATTTTACAACATGTGACTACAAGTTTAAATAGGAGGCCAACTAGGGCGACCTCCTTACCAAAATAGAAACAAATGAAAGAGACATTAAGAGAGAGAGGGAGAAGCGTTCCCAAGCTTGATAGTGACGTCTCCTAAGTCAACTTGCCCACACGTGATTGGTTCTCTCTTCTTCCTAACGGCTCTAATAGAAGCTTCTCGATCACATGATGGGCTTTGATGGACTTCGTTACTTCTCCTCTCCTTGTGTCCCTAAGAGGCTCGGCCTTATCACAAGATTGTACGGACGTCCGTACCGTACGGCCAAGCCTAGAATGGTTCATGGTCAATAAGAAATACCCATTTTGTTATATATATAGTTTTTTAAAATTATTACTTTAAATAATAATTAATATCGATATTTTATGAAACAACTTAAAAACAAAAAATAAAACTCAAAATATCGACAACTCCTCAAAGTTTCCTCAAGTATTTCTCATATTTATATGATGTAAAAAGAAAATGTACAACATTTCCTCAAGAATGCCTCGTATATTCCTCAAGAATTCCTCATATATTCCTCAAGTACTCCTCAAACTTCATGTTACCGTTTAGAGCTTTCGTTACATTGTTCTAACAAATCCACATATGTTCGAGATTTAAGAACAAAGATCTACCACATAAATCTCTCACTATGAAATTAAGAATCAGAGTCTCAGAGATAAAGCCCAACCAAGTCTTCTGATAAAAAATAAATCTTAATTATGTGTTCATATGGATTTTGAATATAACAAATTTTGCGTTCATATATATTTTTGAATGGTGTTGTTTGCGTTTCATTAGTCAGTTTTACAACATCTTCCCTCTTCTCTACATGGTTGATCGGTGGTTCATGATCACATCCCTTCACTCTCTCTCTCTCTCTTTCCTCCTCCCCAAGATGGACCTAGTTTCTTGACAAGTCCACACATATCAGAGATCTCCTAATGGGATTGCTCACCTAAAATCTATCATTAAGAAATTAATGTGCTTATCCACGAATTGGCAGCACACTATTCACAATTATATTACTCCCTCTGTTTTACAAAGAGTATCATGACAGTCTTTGTGAAAAAAAAGAAAATACTCCAGAATGACACTGAAACAAAGGGAGTAGTAATTATCTTATTTGTTAGTTAATTAATGGATAAAATGAAGAGACTGGTTTATGGATTCACAATCCATTGTTTAACAGAACCAAACAAATCGAGTTGAAAACACCTTAACCAAACCGTAAGATCCATTTAGACAAATCACACTAAACGTCCAAATCCAAAAGTATAAAATAATATCCATACAAAGCCAAGAAGAACTAAGTCAGAAAATTCAAAACACAAACGGAAAATAAATCTTCAAGCCACCATGAATCCAAGAGTCTTAGCATCTGCAAATCTTTTCAAACACAAATCTTCAAGCCACCATTAAAACCTGTAAAACAAAGTCCGCAGATTGTTAACAAACCTTTTTGCACCTATCTTTCCTACAAGGCCAAACCTGAACCTGCAAAAATCTTCACAAATCGTAAGCACACAAAAGCAAAACCAGAGATATGGGACAAAAAATAAGAGTTGGAGATAAGATGACCAGAACAGTACAGAGAGATATGGTTGTATTCGCTTTATTCCCAACTTGCACTTGTCATATTGCCCTGACTGTAACAAACAAAATTCTACATGCACTATAGATACGCACCCAAACAACGCAAAGACATACACAATGATACAACACTATGACTATGAGTAACAAACAAGGTTTCGAATTCATACCCAAACTAAGCATGAACAGAATGATTTATTAATTATTAGTGAAGTATGAACGAACCCACAAAAACACAGGGGAAAAAACGGACTACTAAGATAGTTGATCTGATGAAAACAATAAGGAAAACTGAGATTGGTTTCGCAAGAGCAAAACATAAATTTAGGGTGGTTCACATCGTTGCAGGGAAAGCAAGGAAGCATATGCAAGGACTACTACGACTACCAACATGCATGACTTCCACAGAAAAAGTTGTCAGCACTAACCCAATCAATTGAAACTAAGCAAACTATATAATTTTAATCACAGTTTCTGACCCTGCACAAACCTGCACAGCGGAAAATGGGCTGTGAGCTGGATACCTAACTGAATCTACCTCTAAGGATTGTCGAGACATATGGGAAAGAAATTTTGAACTGACCAGATATGATTGGTGGTATCAATAGCCTTCTTGTTGAAAGGACGGCTCCTGATGATAATCGTCCTTCTTCATGTACCCATCGCTGCAATTGTCATTTGCCCTGTTATTTGCACTTTCTTGCTCTCCTTTCTCCCTGTTCCATTGCTCAATCCTGGCACGTCTTTCCTCACTCCCATCCCTAACAGGACTCCTCTGTCTCCTTCCACCAGGACTTCTACTTGTGCTCCTACTCCTCCGTCCTCTTCTGTGGCGAGGACTCTTGCTCCTGTATCTTCTGCTCCTGCTACGGCTCTCACTATCATCATCTTCATCATGCCTTCTACTGCGGCTATGCCTTTCATGAGAGCGATCTTCATGACTACGATGCCTGTAAGGGCTCCTACTTCTGCTACGACTATGCCTGTTTTTGTATCTTCCATATAACTGCCTCCTCAATCCACTGCTAATTGTTTTCAGGTGCATAAAGTTGCAGTATCCACCACGTTTGCAAGTATCTTCCTCGTACTGTCGACAAGTAGCTTCACGGAAGTCGGTGACAGGGGAGAAGTCAACAATGATCGGACGACCTGCGTTTCCAAATATTTCAGTAAAGTAAGACTAACGTACAAGCCTGAAAAAATCAAGTAAACTTGTGAAACACAAGATAGATTAAAAAGAATGAAGCGGTAAACAACCTGCATAGAATCTTCCTTGAAGATTCCGAAGCGCCTTTCCTGCCTGCTCTTCTTCTCGAAACTGCACATACACATTACCAACCTACACAAGAAGATAGAAATATCGATATGATTAAAGTCCAAAAACATAAACAATGATAGAGTTCTTTGCTGGTAACCAAAATAAATGACTTACCAAGTGGTCAGAGATATTGTCACAGATGTTCAGACTCTCAATCTCACCATATTTGTTCAGCTCCTCAAACAGATCCTCATAAAATTCCTGCAAATTCACAAACCACACATACATACATCAAATTCATTCATCCACGTAACAAGATCGCTAATAAAATTCAAAGCATACTTCACAATCTTCAAGAACATATTCCAAAATCCGTAAAATAACAATCAATTTGCACAAAAAATCTCAAAAATTCAAAACCCCATAACATTACATTACATCAATTATTCCCAAAATTCAATCTCCTGGGAAAAAAATAAAAGTTACAAACCTCGAAGTGTTGCTGCATCTTACGCGGTTCAATATGGTTACCATAGACATCAACACCAGGAGTAATCATATCGGGACGCTGATACATGTTCGAAAGGAGAAGCGTAGGGCTGATGCTAGGCTTGGTGTGGAGACGCGAGCATCGATCTCCGTGACGGCAAGCGCCGATTTTGAAGTAGAAAGGACAATTCACTCGATCCTTCTCCGTTCCGAATATAGAAGCTAAGTGCTCCGCCATCTTTCAAATAGCTTTACTTTGTGAAGAACACGAAACCCTTCTTTTTCTTCTTCTTCCTCGAGTCTTTTATAATTAGGTTGCTTTCGCTAAAAGATGTTTCTGGAATACTAGATTTGAGTCATCACTACTTACTTTTCATACCCCTTCCTTTTTAATTTTAACTATTTCCAAACAACCACAAAACTTGTGTTAAATTGGGCCGGGAAGTCGGGAACATAAGTTTTGAAGGCAACGAACAATCACCACCACACCATGTTTGCTTCGTAAACTCATAACCTGCAGAGATGAGGCATTCCAATTGTCTCACTCGGGGATCTCCTTGTCTAGAATGAGAGAACTTAGGGTTAAATGGCCTCCAGAACAAAACTTGTACCTACAAGGTGACGGAGTAAGGTCAATAAGATTCTCCAGAAGGAAAGTCCGGAGTACAGTAGGGAAAGTTTGGACTACAGTAGAGTAGACTGAGAGAGTAGGCAACTTACAACTAGATCATTTTCAACTACCAATATCTTTGATGTATGGAATGACTTGCACTTATGGCAACGAGTTACAACTTGGTCAAGGAACGTTGAACGATCTTTTGCATAAGGCAGGAACTTGAGCAGCAATGGAATTGAGTGAAAAGCAAAAAACTGTAGTGCAAAAGGGAAACCATGGACTGCCAATGATGATTGCTTAAGCTTCTTGAGAAGAGAGATTTTATCCAGCATGTAATCCCCTATTGTTACCATCCGCAGCAGCCGTTTGAAAGAGTTGCGACCCCAAGGATAATTGAGGAAGAACTGAACATTTTTAACCATCTCTACAACTTCTTGCGATGGTTTCAGTGGTTGCGTCCGGCAAAACAATATGCCTTCTACAATAACTATGAGAAAAAGTCGAAACTTACGCCAAACTGGCATACCTGGCTCCGTCTTCAACATATTTACAATGTCCTTAACAGTCGTTGAACCAATTTTATTACCAATGAGTTGATACCAGTACGGAGCATTACCTGAAGCATGCGTAGTAGCTGTAACAATTTCGTTCACTGCTGGCAAAGGAGAACAACAAAGGCCTATAATTTCCTGAAACTCACTCAACGAGAATTTAAGAGGCTGACCTCCAAACACAAACCACATTTGTTCGCTATTATCACTACACAACTGCCGACATAACATCTGGTGAACCAATTGGCCAGATAATGAACATTGACGCACCGGAAAACGGAATAAAGAACCGAGCGGCGATGCCAATAACAATTTTAACTCAGGCAGGTCTTCTAAAACATGCAAAATATCAATACGATATTCAGGTTTAGAGTAAGAGTTGATACGGACTGCATGGCCAGGATAACAATCAACTTGAAAAAGCCTTTGTGGCAGCTGGCCTACGTAGAGAAAAGGGTACAAGGTTTGATACTGATGAGCAATAAAGCATATATGTAAGATAGACATAATGGTTTAAAGGAACATAAACATAAAGATTGATGGACTACAAATATAAGGCGATGAAAACTAAACCCTAGAAGACAGGTTCCGAGGAGAACCCAAGGCCATGACATATAACTAGTAGGATGATACATTACAAACTGAATAATAGAAAACCCTACAACACACATAAACATAAACACTAATAATTTACAGCTATAAGGCGATAAATAATAAACCCTACAATACATTATCCCAACAGAACCCTAACAAAGGAAATAAAACAACTACCATGAGACGTGAGTGGCTTAAACGCCTGAAAACCGCTTAACAATGTACATAATCTTCAGGAGTATGAATTGGCAGGATGAAAAGAAAACATACAAGGCAGCAAGGCAGGCATTAGCAAGGCAAACATACAAGGCTAACAATAGATAATGACGAAACTAAACCCTACAATAAAGTATCCTATGTGAACCCTAAACCCCTCAAACATGTATATGAGCAATGCTTAACATAAGCAGACAATGAAAACTAAACCCTAGAAGACAATTTCCTAGGAGAACCCAAGGGCATGATTAGTAACTAGTAGGATGAGACATCAGTGGTAGAACAACTATAAGGAGAATTGTAATAACCTGTTGATGTGAAATCTAGAGATGGAGTTACAAAAGGATTCATTGACAGAAGTAAATCATTGGAGAGTATAAAGAAACCTGTTATGAAGACAAAGGCGTGAATATTAATTTAACCTACACACAACCTATAATCATGGAAGCAGAGAACATAATATAAGCTGCAGAACATGTGACGGTTGGAAGATGCAGTCGAGAGGAACAACAATTTCAATTAACACATAAGAGAAGGAAGCTTACAATGGAAGGGTCGAAATGACTTTCAATCTGACCGATGATATTGTTTGCAAACTACAATTTACAACTCAACCGACCAAGATTAGAGTTTCGACAAATTTGGAAACACATAGTTGTAGTCGATGGTTGGGTTACCAATGGAAGGCAAATAGCGGTTGCTCTAGAGGCAGAAGGTTTGTCGGAGACGATGAAATTGTGAGGCCTCAGATATGAGACATCATCAAATTATTTTGTGGCTTGGCGAGAAAAAGAAAAATGCGAGAAAAATGGCGAGAAGAAGAAAAAATTATTTTGTGGCTTGGCGAGCAGAAGAAAAATGCGAGAAAAAAAATAATTAAAATATTATTGAATTTGAATTGCATTGCATTTAGGGAGAAGGTTACAAGCGTCTTTTCATGTGACAATAAATGCCTGAATCCGAGAGTACGGGCTAGAGTTCCTAAATTGATAAGATTTTTAAAAAATATATTTTATTCTGTAATTGTTCCAAGTTTTGAAACCCTTCTTCATCTAGTTACTCTTCTTCTTATTAGGATTGACGGTTGATGTTCCTCGAACAATCTGTTACGAAGGATAAATTTAGCCGAACTGGGAAATTATGTAAGAGAATCCAAATCTGGTAGGATTCAGGCTCAAATGAGCTTATTAAGCTAGAAAGAAATATAGAAAATGAAATTGAAAGGAAATAGCTTATCAAAGTTTTAAGTAAAAGTAAAGAAAAGAAGATCTTTAGATTGTCATCAAAAACACAAATAACTTGGATTTAATTTCATAAAAATAAAATAGAGACATCTCTATAGATTGATTCAAAAGAAAAATTTCATATAAATCTCTACTAATAGACTTTTTTGACTTTCATATAGAGACATCTCTCTAGATTGATTCAAAAGACAAATTCATATAAATCTCTCTACTAATAGACTTTTTTGAGACACTGGTAGACTATGAGCCATGGATTATATATGCTATCGAGCTTGCTTTGATAAATTGGGCCGAAGTCCACTTTAAGTCCATTTTCATAATCTATGAGTCAAGAAGACCAAGACAAAAGCGTCCAACCAAAAGTCCTTTCTTTCATAATACATGAGTCAAGAAGACCAAGGGACACAAGCGTGGTTCCATTTGCAAATTTGGGTGCGTGACAGTGCCACTCTATGGTTCCGTTTTCTCGTCTTCAAGTTTGGTTGCGTGGAGTCGTCATCTTCAATGGGGAATGAAGAAGCAGTAGATAAGAAATTCACTTGGGTGATTGAGAATTTCTCATCTCTGGAATCTGCGTGTTTGACCATTCATTCTGATGAATTTGTGATTGCTGGCTGCAAATGGTAAGAAGAAGACAACTTATGTTGTTGTTTTTCTCCTCCAGTATAGGTTTATGAGAACATCCTCCGTTGTTGTCTTATGGTTTTTTTTGTTTGTTAGCAGGCGTCTTATGGCCTATCCTAAGGGATTTCAGAATGCTAGTCATTTGTCTCTATATCTGATGGTTGCTACTCGTAAAACTTTGCCTTGTGAATGGAGAAGACACGTAAAATTTCGCCTAACTGTTGTCAATCAACTCTCCGGTCTACTCTCCCAACAACGAGGTGATAGTTCGTGTTGGGCTTTCCAAGCCCAAGCCAACTCCCCTATTAGTATGATATTGTCCGCTTTGGGCCCAGGTGGTAAAGCCCGCACGGATTTCTTATTGGGCTCCTTCCCAAAATGCCTCATACTAATTGGAGTTGGTCTTGGCTTATATATTAGAAACATATTTTCTAATCTTCAGATGTGGGATATTGTTTGTATCCCAACAAACCTCCCCTCAAACTATGTACCACGATACTTTGGCCTCCCCTTCAGCGAAACCCAAGTACCTAAGCTCTGGTATCCCTTTATTCCTAAAGTATTCTTGAGGCACCCTTCATCATGTCATCTTTTTGAGAGATCCTCCCACACCAAACACAGAGCCCACACCCACTCCCCTAGGTCCACTTTTTGACCTAGACTCTGATACCAATTGTTGGGCTTTCCAAGCCCAAGCCAACTCCCCTATTAGTATGATATTGTCCGCTTTGGGCCCAGGTGGTAAAGCCCGCACGGATTTCTTATTGGGCTCCTTCCCAAAAGGCCTCATACTAATTGGAGTTGGTCTTGGCTTATATATTAGAAACATATTTTCTAATATTCAGATGTGGGACATTGTTTGTATCCCAACAGTTCGTATTTTGTGGGTTCTATATATGTCTGCTTGTGTTTGTTTGTGTTCAGTTAGATCAGTTCTTTCTTCTTGTTGTCTATAGATAAAGAACAATGGTTTGATCAAAATGTTACTCTCTATGGGAATCATAAAATGCTTCTCCTTACCAAACTTTATGCCAAAAAAGTGAATTTCTTGTTAACGACGAAGTCAAGATTACTGCAGAGGTAGATGTTCTTGAAGTTATTGGCGAATTAGACGTTTCAGATGCATCTAAAGAGGTAATTCCACCTCCGAAAAGGATAAAGCTTAACGATCATGGTGCTTCCGTAAAGGAAAGCATTAATGTCTACGGGTTTCAAGTTTTTCCTTCACAGGTAAAAGTTTATTTTCTTACTTTTTAAGAATGTTTGGTTAGATAGGAACAGATTTGAACATTACTTACAGCTCTGAGGTTTCTAACTAATGAGACCATCCAGCCTTTGGATATGAGTATACATATGAGTTTATTATACTTTGTTTCAACTGTAGGCGGAATCTGTGAAACGTATATTGGAAAGACACCCAGATATGACACTAGAGTTCCGAGTAAAGAACCAACATATGAAGACATCATGCATAAATCTCCTACTCCACATAATCGAGACGTTGTGCCAGTCACTGCAAGACTTTTCCATTGATGACTTAAGCCAAGTAAAGAAAGCATTAACATAACTGAAGGATTCGGGGTTTAAGGTGGATTGGTTGGAACGTAAGGTGGAGGAAGTAAAGAAAAAGAAGATGGAAGAGCAGTTTGGTAAGACTCGGATGCAAGAGTTAGAGGAAGAGCTCAAGGTCTTTAAGAAGAAGTGCTCAGAAATAGAAGCTCTACTGGAGAAAGAGAAGGAACAACTGAACAACTTGAAGCTAAAGTGCTCAGAAACAGAAGCTCTGCTGGGAAAAGAGAAGACAAAGGTGTTGGCTGCTGCCAGAACTCCTCGTCTAACGTTGGATGATTTTGTCTGATGACTTGGGTTCTGCTAGGTGTTAATGTTCGTTTGAATCTAGGTTTCAAACTTCCTAACATAGGATGCTAGTATGCTACTTTTGCTAGAGAGACGTATGTTGGAACTGGAAGATCCTATATTTTGTAAAGAGCTAATGTTTTTTTGTAACGATGAATCTGCTTAGACTAAGATTTTGTTAGTTGTTCTCTTTCATGGCTATGTAAACGGATAATTGCCGGCAAAGGTTAAAACTATCTCCACTGTATATCTCTATTTTTTACTCTAATATAGATTAATTCTAAAATATAACATGATTTTTCTCCAATGTGTTACTCTATACTTGACTGTAAAATAGAGGTAGTGTAAAAAAATAGAATTCAAAATAGAGTTACTCTAAATATAGGGTAATCTCATCATTTTCTCTATTTTAAAGTAAAATATATAGTAGGGTTGAAGCAAATTTTACTTTATAATAGATTAATAGAGTTTTGACTCTAAAATAGAGTTGGTTGGAGATGCCCTAAGCTACCAAGTGTATTGCTCAATTTGACTTAAACCGAAGTTGTTTTATAAAACTAGAATTCATCAAGGGAAACAACAATCCCCTCTGCAAAAGAAAACCTTATCGAAGCCGTTTTTAATCTTGTCTTGTAGGGCAATTTTAGGTTTGCGAGTTGATTGACTTGCTTCTTGTATTTTCTCCACAAGCGAAAGCTTCTTCTTCTTTTTCTTTTTTCTTTTTCCAAAAAAAAAAAGGACATAACTACAAGCGTATGGAAACGGCCAATAGAGATTAATTTCGACCCGCGAACACATTGTGTGTAATGTATAACTTATAGTACTAAAACGAGTAGTGTTTAATAATCGGATTCTATTTTAATTCCAAACTAGATTGATGTATTTAAACTAAAATTATATTTTAAGGTATTTGTTTATTAATTTTGTTTATTATATTTAATGTTTAAAATTGTATAAGAGTATTTTGGTGGTTAATTTTAGGATTTAACCCACGAAATGATTTATTTTTACATAATAATTTAATCAAAATAATTAAATATATTTAATATTTTAATATTAATTAATACTTTTTGATAAATACTTTTATAGCACCAAAATAATGGTATTTCAAATTAATGTTAATACTAATCCAAACCCGTGAAGCTATAACCCGTAAAATTGAAGGGTCGACGAAAAACAAAATAAAAGGCATCGAACCTAGAGAAAAGTAAATAAAAAGAGGAGAAGAGTAAACAAAAAGAAGGGCTGAGGCATTTATAAGTTCATTAGTTCTCCCTCATAAAATATAAAAACTTTAAAAAGTCAGATACTGTGGTTTGTTCTCCATCAGTAGAAGAATATAAAAGTCACAACCTTATCATGGGAGGCATAAGGATTGGTTCGGTGATCCCTGCATGGCTTGAAGAAGTCTTAGACATCTCTACATACTTCATCACAATTTCCATATGTGCATCTGCCAAACGAGCATAACAAATAGGTATATTTTCTTATATCGTTGGTGATGCTAACTTGAGAACAGGGCTCAACACTATTTATAGGCGAGAAATTAAGTTGAATATGTCCACCTTTTAATGCAACTAATTAGAGATTTTATATTCGCATAATAAAGATATTGGGAATATGCCAAGTTTTTGTTGTTAAATTAATTTTGAGCCATTAATTTTTTTTTAATATAATTTTGTATATAGAAATTTGGGGAGAATTTTTATTTTAGAATTGAATATGGTAGTTAATTAGGATAACTAAAAAATCGAATGTAGCTGATTTATAGGCTCCTCATAAATTTATATTTTGAAATCGATTGTTCTAAATATTTTGGGAGGATAAAAATAGGAAATTTTATTTGGAATTTAATAGGGAGATAAATTAGGAAATATTTGTTTTTGTTAATGAAAAACGGTTGAATTTATATTTTTGTTTTATAATTTTATTAAAAAATCATTTAATTACAATAGCATAAAATATAAACATTTCTCAACTTCAAGCCTTATTTATTAAAACTGCTGTAAAAATGTTAATATAGATGTTTCAACTTTGAATTCTCGTTGGTCTCTTTTGTTTTCTAACGGTCGTTTTTTATATTTGCATAAATCATTTGGCGCTTCCGGGCATTTATTATTTCTGTCAAAGTGCTCTAAATGACTTGTTGTTTTGGTTGATAACTATTTACAGAGTAATTTTATTATAATATAAGTTGCTCCAATTTCATATTATGACCAACTCATATCACTATACGTTAGTGATCACACATGTTTACTGATCCATTACGTTTGTTATCTATATATATATATATATATATATTGTCAAACAGAGTTCTACAAATTTTGATAGTTTTTTTTTTGTCAACCAAATATATTACTTTTTGTCATTGTAATTTTATAATGGCAAAGATATGTTTTCGTTGTGAGCAAATTATAATTCGTCTTTTGTTATATCAATACATTAAATTTTGTATTTTTCAATGTTTTTAGATGGTTCACTGTGCATACTTATAAGAACCCAATTATGTGAATTTAATCAACTATTTGAACATAAGTGACATTTTCAATATTTGTGTTTAAGCTATTATGATATTTGGTTGTAACTTTGGTGCAAAATTAACATCCAAATGGAGTTGATGTAAATTTTGCAAGTTGGTCAAAGGACAACATGATCTTGTGCATTTGCATATTGATGTTCATCCAAGTGCTAAATATATGTTTAAATTCAAACTTAGTTTGATATTTTTTCGTTTTCTATATATGTTGGTTACTGGTTTATCAATATGTATTTGGTTCGTTTAAAAGATTTTGTCCGTTAGTTTAAGTCAACCGGAGCATAAGAAAGCTAACAATTTCTCAACATTCAAATTTTTGTCTGCAAATAACTCAAATCATTCATTAACAATATTCAGCAAGCATAGTACATAAAGCGAAAAACCACACATTAGAAGAACGATAAATTTTAAGGCCTCCCAATAAGCCTTTAGGTAGATTTCAAATTTTGTAGAGGAAACCATTAACACTTCAACATCTAGCTGTTCTTCCGGCTTTAAAGAATCTCTCTCTGATGGAGATTAACTCCTTAGCAGCTCCACTCATTGTCAAACGGTTCACCGAAGATTCTTCACAACACCTAAGTCCCACCTCCAAAACCAGTGTCAAGCACACATCAATAGGAAAACCGACTCTTAGACCGCTATGAAGAATCAATTCATCTACAATGTCCATGACTCTTTCCGGCAATGCGGATTTGGTGTAGCTGTGTAAGTTGAAGTTTCCCCCAAAGAACTCGTTAGTTGGTCGTTTTCCTGTAAACATTTCTAAAAGGAGAACTCCAAAGCTCTAAGGATGGTTGTCCTCCCATTCCATATTCTGCACCATAACCCATAAAACAAGATTGTATATGAAAAAATAATATATTTATTTTCTATCTAAAACATTATAGTTGTGTGATAGTTTTACCGGGTGCGGCATAGCCGATGGTTCCTCTAACGTCGGTGGAGCTGAGTTGGTTGAGGAAGGATTCTTGGTCGAATTTTAGGAGAAGCTGGGCCAGGCCAAAGTCGCTAACATGGGCCGTTAGATCATCGTCTAGAACGTTACTTGGCTTAAGATCGCAATGGGCTATTTGTTCATGACAATGAAAGTGAAGATAGTTCAAAACAGAAGCCACATCTATGGCAATGTTAAGCCTTTCAAGAAGTGTCAAGGTTCTTGAGGGCCTACGCATCTCTTCGACTTCCTCTTGGTGCAGCCACATATCCAAGCTTCCATTAGGCATGAAATCATAGATGAGAGCTCTGAATTCGTTTCCTTGGAAATCAATACTTGAACAAGCCGTCAATAGTTTTACAAGATTACGATGCCTTATGTCTTTGAGGGATTCACATTTTGCCATAAAGTTTCTCATTGCTCCACGTCTTTGCAAGTTTAGAACTTTTATTGCAACAACATTGTTCTGTGTAGGGAGCAAGGCTTTAAATACGATACCAAAACTTCCTAACCCAATCATATTGCTCAAAGAAAAGCCATCAGTCGCATTTCAGATCTCTCTATAACTGATCTTCTCATGGAAGACATCCATGGCTTTAGTTTCAACTCCTTGACGCCTCCACAGAGATTTATGTTTCCAAATACCGAAACTATAGTAGCATTCTGAAACCTTCCTTCCATTGTCACACTTCCGCTGAAGTTATTGATGGACAGATTTAGATACTCCAACGAGGAAAAATTTGCAAGATATGCATGTATATTCCCAGAGAGATTTTTAACGGAGAAATCAACTATTTTAACACCTTTTAACTCTCTTCTATCTGGAATGGCTCTATCAAAATAATTTCCTTGCAGCCAAATCACTTCAATCGAGAGACAATTACTCAAGGACTGTGGGAGTTGTCCAGATAATTTATTATGCAACAGATAGTTCAACAAGGTACTCAAGTCGTCCAACATCCTTTGGTAGAGAGCCGGTCAAGAAATTACCTGACATGCCTAGATTAATAAGGGAATGAATTTGCATAATTTCCCGAGGTAAAGCTCCATGAAACTTATTAGAATCAATGTACAACATTAGCAGAGAAGTACAGTTACTGAGACTTATAGGTATGGTTCCTTCAAAATTATTGTTGTACAAATACAGTTAGTGAGATTGCCTATAAAAGATGGTATATCTCCTGACACTTTATTTGAACTGAGATATAATCCCTTAAATCTGAAAAGCTTACTTAGAGATTTTGGGAGTGCGCCTGTCAACATATTTTCTTGCAACCCAAGTGTCTGCAGGCTTATAAGATTCCCAATGTCATGAGGAATGCTTCCAGAGATGAAATTTGTTGCTAAGTGCAAAGTGATGAAGTTCGTTGAGAGATTCACTGTTAAGGTAGGTAAATCACCCCCTAGCCTATTATCACCAACATTTAATTTCTCTAGTTTGGTGCAGTTCGTTAGAGCAACCAGAAATCCAAAAGAGTAACTTCCTAAAGAATTGCTATAAAGTAATAGCAATTGCAAATTGTGAAATTTTCCGAAGCTGGGAGGTATACTTCCTGTGAGGTGGAGGCAACGAAGGGTCACTTGACCTCATAAATTTTTAAAAATCTATTTTATATTTATAAGAGTAATTTAAATGACCCCAATGCAGTATAGTTTTCGACCCGTATACAAACTTTATTTAGCTCTACCAGATAAACAAATTTCCACATACATTGAAACAATTAAAAAATCCATAAATCAGTTGGGTAGATTAGAATTTTAAACTCAATTCTAATGTAACAAAATTAACAATCTATATAACTTAACTGAAAAACAAAAATCAGCTAATGATCTAATATTATATTTACTTATAAACAAACCTGCCATAAAATCTTAATTTTCTTCTACCTTTGACGTTAATTCCTTTCCTTTCTTCTACATCTTTTTTTTTTCTAGAGATAAATATTTTCTTTTCTTTTCTTATCTGTAGATTATTGGTAGACAGAATTCTTAATAGTATTTTATAGAATACATATTAGGTAACAACTCGCACTATATGCGGTATAAAATAATTATTTAATGTTTTTACTGTAATTTTTATTTACAAAATCTATAATATTTATCGGTAATTGGAATCTAAAATTCGATTGTGTAGTATATATAAAAATTTTGTATAATAATTAAAATTTAACTCGTGAGAATTATTATAATATCAATTTTGTATTATCATATCATATGAACAAAGAGTTCTAAAAATTCATTTTAAAGATTTTATGAAAATGTAACTAAAGGATATAATTAAGTTAAAAAAGAATAGAAGAATTTAATTTTGGGTGTTAATTATAGAGAAATACCCTAAAATGGCACACATTTGGGTTTTTGTTCCAAAACTAGCACACATGCTAGAATGTTCCAAAACTAGCATTTCTTAATATTGAATAATTAATAGAGAGAAATATTATTATTTCTGGTATATAATTATTATTATTTCTGGGCTTTTACTTCGCCTTCGTCCTCAACAATTTTAGAGTCATAGCTCCGACCAAGCTTGCGATGAAGATTCTGATCTGAGATCTTCATTTCTGATCTCATATCTTTTCAATTAAGTGCCAAAATAATCGACTAAAGCTTCAATTACTTGCCAAATCGATCGACAACTGAAGCTTCTCCAGCTCCAATAGATCCACGTTGAGATCTCATCTTCCGACCTCATCGTCAAACTTCCTCTTTTTTCCTCTGCCACCGCCACCGTTGTTTCAGCCCTGCGAATTCCCACCGCCATGACCGCGAAAATGGACTCAGCGAAGGTGAGCTTCATTGCTATAGTGGGACTGTACGGACCACTAAACCGTCTAATCTATGATTCTGGGATTCATAATTTATGTGTATTAAGCTCTCTGTTTTGTTGGATTGTTATATATATATATGTGTATTAAGCTCTCTGTTTTGTTGGAATTGTTATGGTTTAATGTTTCAGAATTGAGTGGGATAAATTTAATTATGTTTTCAATCTTTGTGACCCTTACGATGGAGCATCGAGGAACTGATTATTGGAAGTGATGCTCTGTTCCATTGCAAAACACAATCACGATTATTGAAAGTGACGCTTCATGAAGGCTTTCATGAAATTCATATTGGCTTTCCTGAAATTCATATTGGTAAATAATTCATATTCGTGAAGGCTTTCCTGAAAATCCTCGTGATTCTTGTGAACATCTAGGTGCAAGTATGGGTGTGTACACTAGTCGAAGCTTTTATGCTATTACATGAAAGCTCAGAGTCGAAGGGACCAGTGACATGTGTTCTTCTTGTACTAGTTGATTCTTCCTTGAAGAAGTTTCAGTCTTAGAACTGTCTCATCCATTTAAGCTAGACAAGACAGATTTGGAATGGTTATGTGAGAATGGTAACTGCTAGTGTTACTGTTAGAGGTCTGCTTTCTTAATATTTTGGAATTTCATTAATATATTAATGAATTTAGGAAGGGATCCGTAACTATTAGGAAGACCTTTAGATGATTTAGGAAGGGATCCATAAATATTAGGAAGAGATCCGTAAATATTAGGAAGACCTTCCTAAACGGATTTTATGAAGTATTTTAGTTTGATGTCTGTGATGTCTTTGAAATGTTTCTTAACAAGATAGAATTATCTTATGTCATGTGTTGGAAAAGTGTGTGATATCTTTGATGTGTTTCATTGTAATGTGTTTTTTTTTGTTTACATATTGATTTCAGCAAAAAAGAAAGAAATAGTGTAAGAAAGTTGAGTATGTTGTTCCAAAGAAGCAACATAGAGTTGATGATGAACAAGATGTTCTGGCAGAGCACCAAACATGTTTAAACCAACCTGAATTTAAGCAAGAACTCTCTAAAGATGTAATCTTTTTATTAACTATTATTTTATGAAGACCATCCTGAATTTCAATAAGACATTCCTAGATATTATTGAACTCTTCATAAATTCTAAACTTATGTGTTTCTAAAAATATTTTTTTGTATATTTTGGATCAATGTGTCAAAAATTAGTAGATTACTCCATTAGTGAGGGTAATGATTTCATTTTTGTGCATATTCTAATGTTTGGAAATCTAAACTTTCTTATGAAAGTCGTCATGAAGTTCAAAGAAATTCTTCATAAAGTTCAAGGAAATTCTTCATGAATTTCATAGAATCATTTCTGAATTTCATAGAATCATTCCTGAATTTCACACAATCATTCCCGAGTTTCATAAAGTTTAGTCACAGTTAAAGCAAAGTCCTAACATAAACATGTGAAAATGTTTTACATCATACAAGTACCAGAAAATCTAAAAAGGTTTATCAAACATCATATATGTCTAAACAACATACAGAGTAAAACTGAATAAAACAACACACTCTCATCTACAGATATCCAAAATATACATGCATCTTGTGTCATCTGCAACATGACATAGCTTAGAGAAATCTTTAACCCCATTTCCTGCGACAAAAATTGAAATCAATGAATAAATTTCAGGAAAGTTTTCATGAATTCTCAACAATGCTTCCTTAATTTTCAAATGTGACTGAGAAACACATCAATACATTAGCAACAAACAATAAACATGTAACAATCAAAATTACTACATCCTAAACCATCACAACTTTCCCTACTAACACAAAAAAAGAAGTGAAAAGGACTCTCCCTATTACATTCAATAGAATTCTACTTTGTTGAAAGAGGAAATTGAAGTGAAGCTAGTGATTAGTGTCTACAAGGGAGTACAATGTACACAACCTTGAACATGAAATTTCATATATGTATCCTATGAAATCATGTAATCACTACTACTAATGCTTTGGTTCTATTAGCAAGAAAAAAAAAACTCACCACTCTAACTTTCTTCAAAGCTACAGCCTTGTACACATTACTATATGTTCCTTGTCCAATCTATTTCATAATTAATATCAAAACTTTACATCATTTAATTAACCCAAAAAAGAAAAACTTTATAATTTAAAGAACTGAGCTTTTAAGGTACTTTCTCGAGCTTTTGATATGAGGTAGCACGACGAGGAGTTAAGTTTTTGATTTAATCGCCATAAGCAGCAATAAGCCACGAAGGCCATCCTTCTGAGTCGAACGGAGACTAATACCCAGACGGTGAGATGAGCCGACAGAGATTGGGATCTGCGAATCTTGGGCTATCTCGTCTTTCTGAACCAGAGCTCGAAGATCTCTCCGACTCTTAGATTCATGCTTTTCACTGACTTAGACTTGATGACTTACATATTTGATTGGGTTTGCCGGTGGAACGTCGTCTGCGATCGAATTTGGAATCGGCAGAGAGAGAGAAGTGAGAGAGAACAAGATTGTTGCAATCTCACGATTTTGATATTTTTATAATTTTATTAATATATTTGAATAATATATAAATTTGTGCTAGTTTTGGAACTTTTGAATATGTGTGCTAGTTTTGGAACAAAAACCTAAATTTGTGCTATTTTTGAGAATCTCCCTTAATTATATTTTTGGAAAACTGATATAAATATTATTAAAAACTAATAACACTATATATATATATATGACATCAATCCTGTGAAAAAATTACGTCCCATAATTAACACTATTAGGTCCTAGGCTACCCGAGAAATGGCTATCAAAGATGTTTAAATACTTAAGTGAGGACAAATTATACCTGAGAAATTGTTTTCTCCGAAAGAAAGTTCCACAATTTGAGTCAATCTAGCCATATCTTCCGGAATTTCTCCTTCCATAGTGTTATTTTCAATATATAGACTTGTGAGGGATGTCAAGTTTCCTAGAGATGCTGGGGTCTTCCCATTCAAGTTGTTTTCAGCAAGATATAAAACAACAAGCTTCGTCAATGACCCTAGTTCTGAAGGAACACTCCCTCCTAGAGGATTTGAATATAAATCAAGGTACAACAGTCTAGAGCAGTTAGCCAGATTGGCTGGAATCCCTCCTCTGAGAAAATTAACTCTCATATCCAAGTAATGAAGTCTAAACAAATTCCCAACACTGTGAGGAATAGTTCCACCAAAAGAGTTATGTAAGAGATTAAGCGATGTGAGAAACGAAAGATTACCAATAGATGGTGATATCACTCCACCTAGTTGCAATCCTCCGAGGTCCAGACCAATCACTCTTTTGTGTTTGTGGCCACATGTAACCCCCTTCCAGTTGCAGAGAGGGAAAGAGTGATTCCATGAGGACAAGATTTTTCTTTTGCCTACTTGAGACCTGAAGTCGAGCAACGCTTGCTTATCAGTTTCATCCGTAAAAACATATGCATCAAGTAACATGAGAGCACTGAAGAAACCAAGTAAAAGAAAAAAATCTCATATTTTGCAGGATAGTGAGTATAAGGGAGGAACCAAATTGTGGTTAGTAAGTGATATGCTCAAATTTACCCTAGAGCTACTCTCTCAAATTAAGAGGTCAATGCAGTACTTAGGGGTCGAATTCCACAAGGACTCAAGACTACACAATAAATTATAGAGTTTTATAATTAAGCTAAACAGATTAAATTGAATTAAAATAAAAGCAATGCAAAATATTAAATAAAAGCTGTTGTAAATTCAGAAGATCAAAAAGCTAGGCCTAGGGAATTTCTCAGGAAATTATGAAATATTAAATCAATCAATTAATTAGGATTCAATCAATTAAGAACAGATCTAGAACTCTAAACAGTTTTGTAAATTAAATCAGTTCTCACTGCAAATAATATCTAAATTTAAAACCAGAAAATTCAAATCTCTTTGTAAAATTCTAGGTTAAATCAGCAATAAAATCAGGTTTAGATTGTTCACAAAATTATTAAATCAAATCTCTTTGCAAGAAATAATTTTGCTCATCAAAAGGTTTTATCAGGAAAATCAATTATATTCTCATATCAATTTATTTTCCTAAAGTATTAATTCTAGATGGCCAATCAATGATTAATATGAAGAACAACCTAAGATGGAGATCTAGATAGATAATGAATCCTAAATAACAGATCTAATAATTCATAAAATCCCTGTGAAAAACCCTAAACCTAACAAGCAAACTACTCAGACATATTCAATGAAGAACAAGACATGATTCTGAATAATAAGCAATAGAGATTAAAAGAGTAAGAAAGGAGTTTAAGAATTCTTCTCTCAAAGCAGTTCAGATCTCTCTCTCCAATAGCTCTCAAAAATCTCTCAGGGTTGCAGGAAAATAAAACTTGCTAGAATAAAACTTAAGGGTTTGGAAAACCTAAAAACTATATATATATATATATATGTTCTAAAACACGCCAGGGACTAGTCTTGCAAATATGGAAAACTTCGGGCAATTTTGTAAAACTTCCAAATTTGGCTCTCTCGTCGGTTTGGACTGGGTGTCGACCGATGCTAAGGCAGTGTCGATCGACACCATCTCCTCTGATCGATTCCAAGTTGATTTCTTGCAGATTATTGCTCCAAACTGATCCAAATTGCTCCACTTTGCTCCTTTCATGCTAAAAACCTATAAAGACTCAAAAACAATCTAGAAACAAATGAAAAGACACTAAAAGACTCCTTATATCATGGTTAAAAACCACAAAACCATGATATATCAGTAAGTAATGCAACTCATAGAGGAAAAACATAGAAAAAGATGCAAATGATATTGTATTCTTAAAATGAAGTCAAGTCAAGTAGTCTACTATCTCAAAAGCAACACTATTTCACTAGAGTCTATAAGAAAAGCCAATCGACGACAAGTTTAGTGTTTTATCACCTCCAAATAGTTTATTTGCATTAACGTTGTAAAATTTCAAAGAGTAATCAGAGTTTCTTTTGACGTCTGTTTACCTCTGACTATTTGGGAAAGTAACTAATGCCTGAACTGGAGAAAAATCACTCAGATTAGAAAGAAGGTTATACTTGGAAAATTTGTTCTTGGATGTTGCAGTAACTATCATACCAAGCTCTAAGATATGTCAATCAGATAAACTAATATAAATAGAACAGAGAATCAAATCTGAATATATAATGATCCTCGTATATGAGAAAGCTGTTTAGGGAAAACAAAAGTAATTAGGAAACTAAAACGAATACCTATATGGTATATACAATGTTAGATATATCACTTTGACGAGACCTGTTTTGCAAAAACAGCAAATTATAAAATCCAGCTACCTACAAGATTTCCAAGAACAAATTTTCAGCTTGTGTACTTATCTATTCAATGTTTGAGATATGAGAGTATGCATTTATCTGGCAATATTCATTTGATTTCCAGGTAAATATATATATATAACCATCTTTAGAATGAGATGGCAAAGTGAGGTATTGCAAAAGCTGAATAATATCAAGGTCTCGGAGATACCATACCGGCATCATAAATACATATTATTCATGCAAATGACATAGATGAGTACGAAAGAAGCCAGCACCAAAAACAAAAATCAAGAACATCAGAGTTGTTAAATGTTATGTCGGAAAATATAATATTCTTAAAAAGAAAGACACTCATTCAAGTTCAAGAAGCCATAGTTTAATGACCAAAATGATGAATGACGATGATAAATTGATAATGATGATCAAATGATCTTCATCATCAGGAGACTGGATGAATCTGTGGGCAGCTTCATTAAATCCTCTATGAGTTGGACCTTTTTGGAGTCAGCCACTGTCTTTAAAATGTAGACTTCCACCACTTGGAGGTGCTCCATCTTCAGTAATAATTGGCTGACGTGCTTCAGCTCGTTTTCAGTGCCTCCATAACATGAGATGCGCAACATTGTTACTTTGTTGTTTGTGGGAATGCAAATCCCATCGAACTCATGTGCATATGTGCAACGATACAGATCCTAAGGTATTAACATGAGAGACTAGTTTAAATTAATTTCATGCCACATGCAGTCATATATATATAAAGTAGGATTTTGCTTCTTACCGAGAGGTACAAATTATTTAGGTTTGGAGAATGCTGGAGCAGAAGTGGCAGTAGCTCTTTCCAAACTCGCTCACTGTTACCTAAAAACACTAACCCAAGGAGGTTCTTGAACACGGGTAGTCCACCTTTGCAGCATCTCAAAATCACCTGAACACACACTCACACACACACAAAGAATGTTATCCTGATTTCTAACAGAAAGGTGATGAGAATGAGACCAAAATGAAACTGACCTCAGCAGCAGAACCTGTCAATTGAAGGAACTTGACGTTGCCTACCGAATTCATGAGATCCGTCACATTCGGTTCAAATGACACCTCACGATCGACATGTTCAACAAAATGATGATCCAGCGTAGCTATGACAAGTGAATCCAAATTACAACGAAGGTACCTACGCCGAGCATAATCAGAGTAGATGAGGTTGACAAGGTTTGGTGCATCAAGTGATACAAAGCTAAACCAATCAACTTCTTCATCGAATCTAGACATGATAGAGAGTCTCTTGATGGTTTTGCAGGAAATGACTTGTGGCATCCCTGGAAAATACTTGTGTTCTATGGTTAAGTCCTCAAGTGCAGGGAAACCAGCAAGAAGCAAATCAGAGAACTGTCTTCTATCAAACCAAACTGAATCAAGGAAGAGGATCTTAAGCACTGGCAGAAACGTATCAGGAGGTATACTGTCGATGCTAAGTTCTGTTCCCAATGTTAGCTTCACCATTGTTTTGTTGATGAATAGCTTGGATGGCAAAAAACTCCGCATATCATCGGTTAAGAGTAGATGAAGCTCAACGGCACCTTGTTCCAGGGCTTTATTTATCCAGCGATCAACATGATCCTCGCCATGTTTATCTCCACATTTAAGTGAGAACTTGTTGATAGGGACAACGCCTAGCAAATCCAATGTTCTATCCACAAAATACCTGAAACTCTCTTGAATGTTGTCCATGTCCTGTTCACCCTCTTCCAGGTGGACAAAGTCGGAGTCGTCAAAGTCGAGATTATCCCGGACAGCAAACAAAGTCCTCCACCTCTTGGCGAGAACTGAGGTTGACGCAGCTTCTTTCGTTGAGAAAAAGGACAAGATATGGGCCAAGAGTTCATTTGGAAGACTATTCAATGAAGCCATAGAGACAGAACCCATCCCCTAGTGGTACCTAAAACATGACATTTGGGCTCTATCACTAATTAACACATAGCAAGAACCAACAACATTCCACAAGTCTGTAAGTACAACACACTTTGAAGATTCCGACAACCAAGATAAAGTTCAAATAGAGAGAAAGGGTTTTAAGACGAAGTATATAAAGCTTTAACAATTCAAGGTTCTCGCTAAGAGACAAAAGACATGAAAATTATTTACAAAATTAAAAAGGTACTCAAGTAAAAGTAATAGACAAGAAGACTTACACGGAAAACAACTTCTTCTCAATTTCCCATTTCTCAAGGGACAGTTTGAGTGTGTTTTCTTTTGTGGTGTTGACTGGTCTTTAAGTTGTTTATGAGGTGGAGGATGGATAATGGAGCTTATGGGGGGGTGTATTGAATTTGATATTTTAGGGGATTTGCTGGGATTTTAATATTTCAGGATTTTGAAAGATTTGAGTGTAATTTTGGGTGATTTTGATATTTTGGCAGAATTTTGAGATTTGGGTTCTAGGATTTGGTGAGATTTGATTATTAAATTTTAGGTGATTTTTAGAATATAAAAAGGAAAGAAAAAAATCACATTTGGGTGATCAGAAATACATGGTGATCGAAGACTCGGAATGCAATACGTACGTAGACATTGTACGTAGACATTGTACATGGTGATCAGAAATTACATTTTACCTAAACTTCACTCATATTTTGGTTAATTTAAAACTTCACATATTGCTTTCATGTTCTAACCACTGGTTATATTGACCTTTAGCTTTCACAGCATGTGAATCTCCCATTATAGTGTGTAAGCTAACTAGCCATACCATACAAAAAAAAAAAAAAAACAATTCATGAGTAATGACATATCCCACATATCTCAAACAAGTATTATTTATAAACTAGCTGGCCATCAATTCGTTTCCAACTTAAGAAATTTCTTTCGTTGGTATATATAACTAACTAGCACCATGATACAAAACATGGAAATAATGCTACTTAAACAATCTTTGACCTTGCGATCTTCAATACAAGCATCATCTAGTTATAATCGCTCTGATAGAAACAAGTTGCTAGAGGTACCCAAAAAAAAAACAATCCCAAATTTTATGCAGAAGTAGTAAAGAACCTGTAAACACGCTTACAAAAATACATGTAGAACACAGAAAACAATAAAGAAAGAGAGGAGCTAAAAATCTTGTGGAGTACTCTGTCCAAATCTTGCAGCGGCTCAATTACGCAGGGGGCTCAAAGTATACTCTCGCAGAGCTTCCATATACTCTGCGTAATTGCCTTACATGGATAGAAACAAGTCCAAAAGACAGAGACAGAGAGAGAAAAGCATTCAGCTGAAGGTAGAAGAAACAACAAATAGAGATCTCTAGGTAGAAGAAAACTCAATGAATGGAGATCTCCAGATTGTTCAAGGTTTTGTTTCAATCATCAACATAATTACTCAGTACTTCTAATCAAGGTTTTGTTTTGGGAAGTATGTGTTCGGGAAGGTGATGTGTGGATTTGTTGAAAAAACACAATTTCTAGTTCTAAGAACTTGATGCAACAAAATATTTGTTTTCTGCAGGAAATGATCAACATCAGAAACAATCTATACTTGTAAATACTAGCTTAATAAATAAACAAAAAAAAAGATGTCTAAGGACATTACACGATCAGTAATTTCTATAGCTCCTTCCCATCCTTTTAACACGCTAATGAACATCAACAAAGTATACTTCTAAATGATAGCTAAATCAATGAACATATAATTTATCCAAGTACATTGTTACCAATCCTAAATCAATGTAGAACTCCAGAATGAACTAAACATAGATCAAGAGAGAGATATATGTACCGTGAGGTTGGGTTAGTAATTGGCTGGGGAAACTTTGAAAAGCATTGAGCTTCTTTTCAACAGACTCAGTCTCAGTTACTAAGCTATCGAAATTCCAGTTAGGTTCAGGATCAATATTAATCCCATCAACGTTTCTTGGACAAGGAGGAAGCATTCAACGTTTTTTTGTGCGAACCCAAGAAAAATTAAGGAAAATTCAAACAAAATCTCAGTAAAAATCACAAAAACTTTGAGAATAATGAGAAATTCGAAGAACCCATTAAAGAAGAGAGCTTACCAGCCAGCGAATTGAGATCTGATAGGATTGATTCCTGCAGAAGATGAACTCGATTACACAAATTGTTTTTAGGATTTTTCAAGAGTAAAGAGTAAAGAGTAAAGAGAGAAGAGAGAAGAGGGAAGAGAGAAGAGAGAAGAGAGTTGCACAAGTCGAAGAAAGTCTTTTTTTTCTTTTGTTTGGGTAGATGGAAGAAGATTTTTTAAACAAATATTATGAAATTTCAAAGGTGTGATTTTGTAAGACATATTTTAGAACTAAAAATGTTTTAAAAGTCTCCTAGAATCCCATTCAATAGGTTTTTTAGAAAAATTTATGATTTTTTGAATAACAGTAGATTTGAAGTGAGATTTATAAATGATTGATTGAATAACAACAGATTGTAAATGATTTTTATAAATTTCACATTCAATAACAATGGATTTCAGATGATTTTAAAAAATCACCAATTAAATAACAGGGGATTTAAGAATAACCCAAAATCTTCTAAAATATTAAATTCAATACACCCCCTATGAGTAACTGGATAGGTTAGCTTCACTAAACTAACCATCTATTGGTTATTGCTAGCTAAGAATCTGTGTAATTCCGCCATATGGGTAAATATTTTTTTTTCTGTTTTAGGTAATTTTTTAGTATTTTAATTTATATATAACTAGCAATCGACCCGCGCTACGCGCGGTAGTTAGATGAAGGTGTATTCTAAATTTTGTTGTGTATATTTTTTTTGGTTTTTGTAAATTCATCTTTACGTTTGTTTTTGTATTTAATTTTGGTTGCTTATGTTGTTTTGTTGGATATTTTAATAAAAATATGTTTTGGAGTATAGTATAATTTAGTTTGCTGTTTTTAAAAGAAAAATTGAGATCATTTTGTGTGTTTATAATGCTTTTAAAAAAAGTTATTATTAGAAGTTAACATTGTTTAGTTGAAGTTGTTGTTTTGTTATAGCTGTTAGTTGTCATTAATTTATTATTATTTTCTATTTTGTGGTTGGATTGTTATTTAATATTTTCATATGTATTTTGTAAACTGTTGGAGTAATTTTTTTGTCAATGTTTTAGTGTTTGGAGTGAAAAATATTGTGGATTTTATTAAGAAAAATAAATAAGTTATTTATTGTGGATTTTATTGTCAATTTCTTTTCTAGGCTATTTTTGTTTGTTTCATTCAGACCCAATTTCTCTGTAAGGCTTATAATTTGTGGGTTAATTGGACCATTATTTGTATGTTATTGAGTTGAAATTGATTTGTTCTTTTTCAAAATCCGATGTCCTCGTGAACGGATAGGAGAAGAGCAATTTTTCGATCTAGAGATCTGTTTGAGGATTGAACTTATGTCTTTGATGCTCATAATCGTTTTTTTCAGTCATTCCTATCGTAATTGTTTTCCTTTGATTTTTTTTTGGGGTTTGCGTATTTGGTTGATTCCTTGCTCGCTTCGCATCTATTGGGGATATTTGGTTATCCCTTGTTGATTTTGTTAAAGGTGAATGTCAATTGGGTTGCAAATTTGTTTATATGAAAATATGTTGGCTTCTTTAGGTTTCCTAATTAAGTTGTGAGTTGTTTTGTGTTATTTGTTGTAATTTTTTTCCCGTTTGTCCTGTGAGTGATTTTTTTTTATTCGATGTGAGTTGTGTTTTGGGGAAAATTAATTTTCTTGTTTATCTTGCTGTAATTTTATAAAGTCCGGGTTGTTTTTTTGTTTCTTCGGTTGTCTTTTTCATATAATTTTGTGTTACGGTTATCAGATTGTGACATTCATATATCTGAATCTTTTTAGTTTATTAAATGTGTGTTCATCTCTTTGCGTCTTTATCTTTGGTGATGGATTTGTGAAGTGCCGCCAAATAATTATTTTAACTGATTTCTAGTTGTGTTTCCTTGATTCTTTGAAAGTGCTGTTTGGGTTGCCTTGTTTTGATATTTGAAATTTTAAATTATAATCAGTTTAATAGAAATCTTTAACTATATTATTACCACTAATGAAAAATTATAGTATTTTTTTTTATTTTAACATTTAATTTATTTTACATAATTATTTTTACTTAAACTTTCGATTAATTATAATTAACAAAAAATATGCACTAATAAATTTAAAATAAAAAATTGAATTCATAGGATTTAAAAATAGTGATGGGTCTAGAGAATTTGAATGAAATAGTGTTGGGCCTACAGATTTTAGATGAAATTTAGTTGATCAGTTTGTCATTTGTATGATTGTTTAAAGGGCTTATTAAAATTTGTAAGGCGGTTGTTTTGTGTTATTTGTTGTAATTTTTTTTTCCGTTTGTCCTGTGAGTGATTTTTTTGATTCGATGTGAGTTGTGTTTTGGGGAAAATTAATTTTCTTGTTTATCTTGCTGTAATTTTATAAAGTCCGGGTTGTTTTTTTGTTTCTTCAGTTGTCTTTTTCATATAATTTTGTGTTACGGTTATATGATTGTGACGTTCATATATCTGAATCTTTTTAGTTTATTAAATGTGTGTTCATCTCTTTGCGTCTTTGTCTTTGGTGATGGATTTGTGAAGTGCTGCCAAATAAATATTTTAACTGATTTGTAGTTGTGTTTCCTTGATTCCTTGAAAGTGTTGCTTGGGTTGCCTTGTTTTGATATTTGAAGTTTTAAATTATGATCAGTTTAATAGAAATCTTTAACTATATTATTACCACTAATGAAAAATAATAGTATTGTTTTCTTATTTTAACATTTAATTCATTTTACATAATTATTTTTTATTTAAACATTTGATTAATTATAATTAACAAAAAATATGCACTAAATGAATATTTTAAATTTATTTTAAAATAAAAAATTGAATTCATAGGATTTAAGAATAGTGATGGGTCTAGAGAATTTGAATGAAATAGTGTTGGGCCTATAGATTTTAGATAAAATTTAGTTGATCAGTTTGTCATTTGTATGATTGTTTAAAGGGCTTATTAAAATCTGTAAGATCCATAAAATTTAAGAAGATGTGGCTGATGTGGCAGCTGAGGTGGCTGAACCAGGAATGAGAAAAGCTAACTTTATATATATAGATTAGATTGTATTAATCATAAGATTATATTTTACACTTGTAAAATATAGTTCAAATAACAGACTGCTAAAGATTGGTTCCTCGCCCAGACAGAGGCCGCAGGGTCTGTAGAGGATCACACTCTTCAGGGTGTAGCTCCTACTGGAGGATTCGGAGCCCCAAGGTTATCCAGGTTTCCTTTGAGTTTTCGCTGTTTTGTGGATGGTTCGTGGAAAGCGACGAATCAGTATGCTGGTAGAGGATGGTTCTGTATCTCGCCCACGGGGGATGAAACTACCATGGGAGCTTCAAATCTTCGTCGCAGTCTCTCCCCGCTTCATGCGGAGGTCGAAGCTCTTCTTTGGGCAATGCGTTGTATGATTGGAGCTGATAACCAATCCGTTGTTTTTCTTACTGATTGCTCTGACCTGGTGAAGATGGTGTCTTCGCCTTCCGAGTGGCCAGCTTTCACACCTTATCTGGAGGACATCCAGGCGGACAGAGAGGAGTTTACTTCGTTTTCTTTAGTCTATGTCCCTCGTACTCAGAATGGTAAAGCGGATAATTTGGCTCGACGTGTTCGAACGGTTCCGCATCTACTTACCTTTGTAAACAATTTTCCTTCGCATTGGCTCGTTTGAGCTAATCTTGTAAGTTGTTGTCAAAAAAAAAATAATAATAATAATAACAGACTGCTAGATAAAAAGTCTATAATGGCTTGCTTTTTTTTTTTTGGTTGTTGCTGTTGCTGATAGAAGCCTTTACATTTAACAATAGGTAGAGACATAAGCCTACACTCAACATTTCAAATACGTAGCATAACCCATTGTTTGCTGTTGCTGATAGAAGCCTTTAATTTTTCTTTGGCTGATACGGAAGAAATGTTGAGTGTAGTTTAATTTTGTCGATCTCATTGTCGACGGGTCAGGGAACCGGGTTAGCTGAGCCAAAAATTGGACCACTGGAGTCTGGAGAAATCAAGAGGTGGGTTAACATGCCAAAACCTGTTAGAGTGTTTCTTGTGAAAGAAGCAACATCATTCCAAGGGGGAAGAAAACTTCAATCTGATTCATACAAGGACTAGGGAGAGAGAATTTTCAGGTTGCTTCAACTTGGAAAATACAGTTATCTAGCTTCACCGTATCATTTGTCATTTCGAGATACTCCGCTGGAGAGTGTATGGAAACTAAGTTTTTTTTTTTTTGGGTGAAATCTACTTGAGTCCCACAGAATCTAGCAAACTGCCAGGAAATTTATTGTCCGTGCTTCTTATCCGAAAGTTCATTATATCCATGCTAGTATATCACATTCTGCCATTCTGGGCCTGGCACCATCAAAACTGCAAATACAAACCCTTGTAGTTCTTTTTATACAGTTCTTAGAATTTACTCTTAAACAGTTTCTTATTCTTCTCTTTTTCTCTTCTCTTTTTCTATATAATTTTCTATGTTTGATTTAAAAATCTAACACAAACACTCTATTTATATAGTTATGATTCTAACACTGTAAATTTTACATTTCCCTGCATTTCTTCATGGTTTCCATCTTTGCATTTATTTTCTTTGTAGTTTTTTTTTTTTTTTTCATTTCTTGAGTTTTCTTTATCTTGAACAGAAATCAAATATATTCCAACGGAGTAACATATATTTCAGTTAACATAACATTACTCGTCCGTACATCTTAATATAATTAGAGTAAGAACCACTAGCTGAATCTAGCATTGTACCTATAATGACAATTGACAATCTCTCCGGTTTTTCTCAAGAGATTAACAACAAATTTTATGAAAATCTCTCTAATGATCAAGCACATACTTATCAGAGACGACAGAGCGATACCAAATTCATGAAGAAAGCAAAACATCAAATAATAACAATAACTTAAAAAACTATATAAGTAACCTTGGTGGTATCACTTTAATTTGCCAATGTTTTACAAAACCTGAAAAATTAAAAGCCCGCCAGAAGGAACTTTATAATATCAACCATTATCAGTGGTTCCTAAAGAGTGATTGCAAGAGAAATTGTATCAATTTCTGTAGAGTTAGAGATGCTATAGCCCATGGGGATACATCGAACCCTTTTAAAGTTATCACTTACTATCGGTTTTTAATTTATTTCGACGTAGTAAACGGTTAACTTCACAAATATTTCTCAAAATTGATTTTATGTTTTTTTCTTTTATTTACAATATCTTTCGACTGCAAATAACACAATCATTCATTAGCAATACATGTTTACACTTCAAAGTCTAAAGTTAACATGTAAAGGCATTTTACTCCCTCTTAATCATGTATGCATTCTTCTCCGAGAAGTCTTTGCTTTCTCTTCCTCACACCAATAACAATCTCTTCCCAAGTTGATCTCTCCCCAAACTCAACGGCTACACATCACTTGAATAAAAAACTCTGTTTTCTGCCTTTTTTAAAGAACCACCTCCAACGCTCTTTTCCTGCAATGTCCGATCCCTTTCCGTATCTCAAAAAGGTAAGAGATCAAAGAGATTATCAAGACTTTCAAGAAACAATATATCAAATTTGCAATCAAGAAGAAACGTAATTATATCATTGTTCAATATACGATCCTTTACAATTATGGATTCTACAAAGAAAAATATATTGCCTCACAATTCACAACCACATGGAACACTGCAATAATTTACACTTAAATATATTATAAAGGTTAACATTACTATACTAATCTCCTATTGGTTATCACTTATCAGTTAGTAAGAAATTGCGCGAAGCTGCTTTGCGAGAAATTTTGTATTTTGATTTTTTTGAAAGGTAATTATTAGTATTTATATTAATATAATATTGGAATATAGTAATAATAAAGATTACAATTTACACTTGTAAAATATTAAAATAATTACACTTGTATTGACGTGAGCTATGAAATGTATTCTCTCTGGAAGCCTGAATTGCTAGAGCTTCGAGACAGATTGTGCGGAGCTAGTCACGATGGTGCAGATCCCTGAAGATTGATTGGCGTTCTCTAATCAGCGGAATGATTTCAGTTTGCTCAAGGCCTCTTTTCCATTCTTTTCTTTGTCTAGGATTCAACGCACGTCTCATTTGAATATAGATTGCATTCCTAGAACCTAGAGATCACTTATTTCTAGGCTGAAGGTTCTGCTGGTTGTTACCATCCAAGTTGGCTCCGTTCGCACCAGCCCCGATATTGCATCGACCGATGCCGTCGTTGCGTCGATCGACGCCATCTGCATCCTCATCAACGACGACAGGTTCTTCCTGAATGACCTGCCCTTCAACATCAAGTTTTTGGCCTAGTTCGTTGCGCACATGGCCCTCTTGATCTCTTAAAACTCCAGCCACATCTGGTCTCAATATGATTGGGCTGACCATCTTTGTTGATTTGGCTGCTTTGGTGTTCTCACGCTCTAGTTGTCCTAACTCTTGGTTTGAAGCTTAACAACTGGACCAGTAGAATTTATCCTGGTGCTAGGCTTAGGCATGAACCTGAAACACACAAGAGAAAAGAAACAAAAGCGTGTGAGTAAAACAGAAAAAGAAAAATTTAGACAAAATCAAAGATTTTAATCTAATGGTGAATCAAAAGAATCCCCGGCAACAGCGCCAAAATTTGATATGCTCAAATTTAACCCTGAGCTACTCTCTCAAATTAATAGATCAATTGTAGTACTTAGGGATCGAATCCACAAGAACTCTAGATTCACACCAATAGATTTAATAATCTTTTAATTATGCTAAACAGAAATTGTAATTAAAATAGCAATGCAGAACAGAAAATAAAAGAGTTGTAAAATTCAGAAGGATTAAACGCTAGGCCTAGGAAAATTCTCAGGATCATGGAAAATCAGATCAATTAATTAAACAAGCAGGATTCAACAATTAAGCACCGTTCTTGAACTCTAAACACAATTGTAAAATAAATCAGTTCTCACTGCAAATATTATCTAAGTTTAAAACCAGAAAATCCAAATCTCTTTGCAAAATTCAAGTTAAAAACCATCAATAAAATCAGGTTTAGATAAGTTCACAAAATCGCTAATTCAAATCTCTTTGCAAAAAGTAATTTTGCTCACCAAAGGTTTTATCAGGAAAATCAATTATATTCTCATATCAATCAATAATCCTAAGATCTAAATCCAGATGACTAATCAAAGATCTAGCATTAAAAACAACCTATGGTGAAGAACAAGAAAGATAATGAATCCTAAATTAACAGATCTAATAATCCATGAAATCCCTAATGAGAAACCCTAAACCTAACAAGCAGATCTACTCAGACATAATTGTAAGAACACAAATCATGAATAAAATAGATAGCATTAAGAGATTAAAGGGAGAAGAAAATGAGTTCTGAATCTTCTCTGAAGGAGTCTTGATTCTTCTCTCCAAAAGCTCTCTAAAAATCTCTCACAGGGTTTTGCTCTCAAAAGTTGCAGGGAAAAATAAAACTTAGGTCTAAACAATGACCTAAAAATCCTATTTATATTCCTAAAACACGGCCAGGGACTAATGATGCAAATAGGGAAAACTTTGGGGCAGCTTTGTAAATCTTCAAAACTTGTGAGGAAAACTTCTGATTTTGACTTTGGCCTAGCATCGATCGATGCATATACTGTGTCGATCGATGCACTCTCTAAATTTCGTCTCCCAACTTCGTAGCTCAGCTTCAATGCTTGATTAAGCTCCAAATCCTCCAATTTAGCTCCATTATGCTCCAATCCATGCTAAATCCTATAAATACTCAAAAATACTCTAAAACACCAAAAAGACTCTATAAATAAGACTTATATTATGGCTAAAAACACCTAAAAACCATGATATATCAACTCCCCCAGACTTAGCCTTTGCTTGCCCTCAAGCAAAACATAAACTTCATCTGTGAAAAAGGTTTGAAAACGCAGGAACTCATTTTCTTTTTAAAGTAATGCCATGATCATCCAAACCTTAATCCACATGCTTAGCAGATAAATCCAAATCGAACCACCATGTACTTCTCCGTTGACTTTCATAGCATCCCAAATTCAAACCAAATTCCACTACTTCCTCCATTAAACTTTCATCGGTGAGTCTCATCAATTTGATCAATATCAAGAACCTTCTAGACTCATTCCTGTACAATACCATAACAAGCAAGACATATCTTTTACCACATGTGGTACTCTTTCTCTCCCCCAGACTTATTCTATTTATTCTTCCTTAGAGCTTTGCTTTTTTATATTATCTTTTTCTTCAAAGGTGTAAGCGAATACCGGGATCATTGGTAATTTACCTACCCCTCGCTTCCTAGCTTTGTGTGATCATTTGACTCAAGAGTAGAATAATGGGATCACAGGTAATTTACCTAACCCTCTAAACTGATCAAAATCATCTCATCTTTTATTCTCATTTTTTTTACAAAGCTCTCAGGAAAAATATTTTAAACTTAAATAAGGGAGAAGAGTACCAAATTTTTTTCTGAAGTCTTACTTGTCACTTTGTCAGGTATGAACACGGAGTCAAGCTCTATGAACATCAATCTCCTTGATGAGGTAAAAAGAAAAGTACAGAAATTACCTCAAGCTTTTATGGATTCTGTTGGAAATTTAGATGTTTCTGGTTCACTGGTCAGTCATTGGATTTTTCATTAGTCGGATTTGTGGATTCAATCTGCAGCATTAATCAACCAAGGCAGTACACTAAAAAGAAAAGTCATAGTTCCCAACAAAATTTTGACTCAATAAAACCTTTTTTTTTTTTTTAATCAAAAACGTAGTTAGTAACTGCCTCCCCCAGACTTAAACAACACTGTCCCCAGTGCTATCAAGTAAGAGATTGGCGAATAAAATAAAAATAAATAAAAATCAAAAGAAAAATGAAAAAGATAAACTTACCAGTGGGTTGCCTCCCACTAAGCGCTTGTTTTCAGTCATTAGCTTGACTGTGTCGGATCTCAGGCATCCAGTGGATCGGAACATGGCAGTGAATGCTTCCGAGAGAATGTCCTCTTCATCCAAGGTGGTGTGTAGGCCTTATGTGCATGAGATCTGCCAAGGATGTGAGGAACAGGACCAGGGCGAGACTTAGGGACGGCTTTGCTTCTTTTATTTCCTGCAAAATCATCAACAGAAGAAACAAGCACTCCACGATAATCTCGTGGCTTGGTTAACTGCACAACAGTTTTTGTACCTTTGAAATTCTTATTGATGATAAGAGAAGGTTTGGGAGAAGGAGATGCATACCTTGGCCTTACATGTGGGTTCTGGATTGTGGAATGGTGAGATTTCAGCTTTACAACTGGTTTAGGACTTGCAGCTAAGGAATCAACTCGAGAATCTTCAGTTTTGGACAAGTCCGAACTGTCTCTGGAAGGAGTGTCGATCGATGCAACAGCTGCATCGATCGATGCTTGGTCTGCAACTCGTGTTTCTTCAACGTTTTTGCAGCTTTCCTCAGCAATCCGTGTTTCCATTACAAAAACGTCATCTTCCAGCGACTTGTCATGCATCAGAACCTCATCATGGTCTCTAGTACTGATTAGATGATCCCCACTCCAATCTTCAAGCTCAACAGCTTGCTTACTCACTTTCTCAACAGTGTCCAACTCTTTGACATACCCAGCAGTAATGTCTTCATGAAGCTCTATGATCAAATCATCATCAGAAGCAATCTCCATAGAAAATGTCTGACCATCAATGGTGGGAACCCTTCTCAGCTTGTCCATCTCAAAGTTCATGACCAAATCATCCACATTCAGAGATATGTGTCCCTTCTTCACATTAATGATGGCACCAGCTGTAGCCAAGAATGAGCGTCCTAAGATGAGAGGATCACTAGGCTCTTTGTCATATTCCAGCACCACAAAGTCAGTAGGAATCATGCAATCTCCAATCTTGATTGGAATATCCTCTAAGACACCTTCAAGAATCCTTCTGGACCGATCAGCTAAGATAAGAGATATCTTAGTCGGCTTGAAATCTGTCATCCCAAGTCTTACAGCAACAGAATGGGGCATCAAGTTAATACTAGAACCAAGATCACAAAGAGAGTGACGAAACCTTCCTGTGGAGATAGAGCAATCTAACACAAAACTTCCAGGATCTAGTAACTTCTCTGCAATCCTACTCTGAATCACTGCACTTACTTCTTTAGAGAAAACCACCTCCTGCTTCTTATCCTTCTTGCTCTGTGGAGGCTGCTTCAACAGAATTGAGCTGACATCCTTTGTAAGCAGTGCTCCTTCCTCAGGACTCAAACCATTGGTGAGCATTCTCTTCACATATCTCTTAATACCAAGAGAAAACTTGACAGTATCAATCAAAGGCATCTCAATCATTACCTTCTCCATCATAGCTTTGCATCTAGCTTCTTCAATCTCTTGTTTGGATCTCCTAGGCTTGGGAAAAGGAACTTTAGGCTTGTAGGCTTGTTGTGAATCGGATGGTTGAACTGGAACAGAAACCGTAGCTGTCTGTGGGGGTGTCGATCGATGCTAACATTGCGTTGATCGATGCTTGGTAATGATTGCATCGATCGATGCTCTTGTGTAGTGTCGATCGATGCTGGACTGACTGACGTATCTTCATCTTCTTCCTTCACCAAAATCGCACTACAAGCATGGTGGGGGTTCTCAGTTCTTCTAGAAAGAAGTTCCTCTTGTCTTTTAACAGACCCAGCAGTCTAAATCACTTGATTCTCCAGTTTCTTGACATGAGTGTTTAGAGCTTCAAATTTCCCAGTCAGCTCAGTGTAAACAGAATCAATCTTTCCATTGAAGTCCACTGTTAACTTCTGTTGACCTTGAAGAATCTGTTCAACCATTGATTCCATCCTGCTCTCTGAATTAGGTGGAGGGAGGGTTTGGTAAGAAGAAGATCCATAGTTCCTTGTGAATTTGTTGTTTGGATTTCTTGAGAATGAATTCTTCTGACCAAATCTCTGATTTTGATACCCAGCTCCATACACATAGTTGACATCTTCTTCTGTAATTTCTGGCTTTGGCTCAAAAGTCTCAACATCTTCAGCAAAATGGACAGACTTCTTTCCCACAAGAAGATTGTGCACTGTATCCAGCTTAGCATTCACTGTAGCAAACTTATTTGAACCATTGCCCTCATGTGCTCTTTTCTGCTCTAGATCTGCATTCTTAGTACTGTTGCTGGATGCTAGCCTTTCTATCAACTTTTCAGCGTCATCTGGATATCTTGTCTTGAAGTTCTCATCACTAGCAGCATCCAAAGCCATCTGATACCTCCAGTCAATCCTGCTGAAGAAAATACTAATCAATTGCACCTCTGAAAACCCATGATGCGGACAGTCTCTCTGGTATGCTTTGAATCTTACCCAAGCAGCTTTGTAAGATTCAGCTGGTCCTTGTCTAAAGGTGGAGAGCTTAATCCTCAGTTCATCAGACATGGCATCATCATAGAATTAGTTCAAGAATGCCACCTTGATGTCATGCCAGGTTGTCAGAGATCCTGGTTTCAGCTGCCTTAGCCAATGAGAAGCTTCCCCAGCAAGAGAGTAGGGGAAAAGCTTGCAGTAGAGGTAGTCTTCAGTGACTCCATTAGCCTTGATGCTTGTGACTATGTCCTCGAAGTGCTCAATGTGGTCTAGAGGCTTCTCATGTGGCAAGTTCTGGAATGGTCTTTGTCCAACAATAGCAAAGTAGGCAGGCTTCAGCTCAAAATCATTCCTTTGGAATGGAGGAAGGACAATTGCGGAACGGTTCTCATAGAACAAGTCTGGTCTGTTGAAGTCCGCAAGAGTCTTGACAAGCTCTCCATTGTTGTCCCGTCTAGGCTGAAGGTTCTGCTGGTTGTTTCCATCCAAGTTGGCTCCGTTCGCACCAGCCCCGACATTGCATCGACCGATGCCGTCGTTGCGTCGATCGACGCCATCTGCATTCTCATCAACGACGACAAGTTCTTCCTGAATGACCTGCCCTTCAGCATCAAGTTTATGGCCTAGTTCGTTGCGCACATGGCCCTCTTGATCTCTCAAAACTCCAGCTGCATCTGGTCTCAATATGATTGGGTTGACCATCTTTGTTGATTTGGCTGCTTTGATGTTCTCACACTCTAGTTGTCCTAACTCTTGGTTTGTAAGCTTAACAACTGGACCAGTAGGATTTTTCCTGGTGCTAGGCTTAGGCATGAACCAGAAACACACAAGAGAAAAGAAACAAAAGCGTGTGAGTAAAACAGAAAAAGAAAAATTTAGACAAAATCAAAGATTTTAATCTAATGGTGAATCAAAAGAATCCCCAGTAACGGCGCCAAAATTTGATATGCTCAAATTTAACCCTGAGCTACTCTCTCAAATTAAGAGATCAATTGTAGTACTTAGGGATCGAATCCACAAGAACTCTAGATTCACACCAATAGATTTAATAATCTTTTAATTATGCTAAACAGAAATTGTAATTAAAATAGCAATGCAGAACAGAAAATAAAAGAGTTGTAAAATTCAGAAGGATTAAACGCTAGGCCTAGGGAAATTCTCAGGAAATCATGGAAAATCAGATCAATTAATTAAACAAGCAGGATTCAACAATTAAGCACCGTTCTTGAACTCTAAACACAATTGTAAAATAAATCAGTTTTCATTGCAAATATTATCTAAGTTTAAAACCAGAAAATCCAAATCTCTTTGCAAAATTCAAGTTAAAAACCAACAATAAAATCAGGTTTAGATAAGTTTACAAAATCGCTAATTCAAATCTCTTTGCAAAAAGTAATTTTGCTCACCAAAGGTTTTATCAGGAAAATCAATTATATTCTCATATCAATCAATAATCCTAAGATCTCCAACCATTACTCAAACTAACGACGTCTAGGCTTTTCCTGAGAGATTTTACCAATTGAGCTTTTGACACTTGGTAACATTTGTAGTATCTTACAAATGTTAATTGTATCTATGTGGTTATAAAAATTCAATTAGTTTCTTCTAAGTGTAAATTATAATACTTATGAATAATACAATCAAATTATATATAAATTATAACACTGGTAATTTTTATTTTCTTAAAAAACAAAAACAAACCGCGTCATGGCATTGCATGAATTCTTACAAAGCGAGCTGATTAGTTTAATAAAGGCTATAAAGCTAACATTTATAGTATCTTACAAGTTTTTTTCCGTCAATACAATCTAACTAGGTGCGGACCCGCACATACGTGCTTTATTGATTTCAAAAATTATGTTTACTGTAAGGTTTGTAATATATTATATACACATAGTGTTACATTTATAAATATAATTATTTGTTAAATCATTTACAGTTCAAACTTATATTAGTTTGGTTTCATTCAGTGTGTGTTTTTTGAAATAATAAAAGTTTCAGCATAAAATTAAGATTCACAAAATAACATACCTGGATCTAACGTTTACCGAATTAGTGATTAATCAGAATTGTATAAAACTTGTAAATTATAAAACAGATAAAAACCATAAAAAAGATTAAAACTTCTCAAAACGAATGACCTAAATTCTTAAGCAGGTCAAACCCGTCCCGGTAGCCATACTCCATCAGGGGTATAATATTTTTTATCTATAATAACATGTCCCTCGAAATCTTTAAGAAATAATATATATATATATATGTTTTATTTTCTCATATGTTAATTTTGAAATTATGGAATTTTTAATATACTTTAGTCTTATATATCATAAATTTTCTATATGGAAAACTGAAAATTAGGATTGGCATAAATTTTAATATTTTTAGTTTAAAATAAATTTAAGATGCCGTCAAATTTTTTTTAAAAGATTTTCCAATATCTTTTATTCAAAATTAATTTTAATTTTTTTTGGTCAAAAACTTTTACACAGTAAGAAATAATATTATTTATATTTTTGAAAATATGATTTAAATATATATTTTTTACATCTCATGTGATAATTTTTTATTATATTATAATACATAGGTTTTGAAATAATTTCAAAAACATGTAGGAGATAATATTTATTAATATTTGAATAATATTTACCAATTTTAGAATTTATAGGAACAAAATATTGTGTTTTGTAGATAGATTGAATAGCAATGGCAGTTTTATGTAATATTATAGAATATTAAGGGCAAATAATAAATTGGACACAAAACTTTCTGGCGACGACACATAAGGTTTTTGTCAAGAATGCTTCTCTTTTAGTATATAGAGGATTATATATACCTTAAAAAAATTACCTTTTTTATTAAATACAAATGTTTTTGTGTGATGTCTTTCTTTACCCAAATCCTTACCAAGTGATAACCAATAGCTGATTAGTTAAGTGAAGCCAGCTTTTATTATATCTAACAAGTGTAAATTGGTTTGTATTAATATCTTACATAATATTATGTAAATTATAAAAAAAGAAAAAATATTTACACATAATTGAAATTTTGTAAATTATAATATACACTCATATGTAAATTAAATTTCTATGCTAAATGTATTAAAAAAAGAGCTTTTGATTACTTGATGAGTGTGTTAGTATATTTTTATTTATGTTTTCTTTTATTTTTATATTTTTATTCATTTAGAGTTAGTTTGACAAATGAAAAATTATTATGTATGAGACTACAACATATCAAAATTATATTTAAAACAAAATTAGTTTTCCAAAAATTTTGTTTATTTTTTTATACTATTTATGTTTTATTAATTTATTTTAATAATTTTCATACTAACAAAAACTAATTTTATATGATGAAAGTTCAGCTCTGATTCAATTAATTTTAGACAAACTGCACTTATATTATGATGAAATAGATAGTTAAATTGTATTGGAAAATGTAATGTTGGTAATGTATTTATTTAAACATCTGTGTATTTACGTGGATCCTTATCTAATTATTTAAAAGAGGATTACTAACAAATTTTAATTAGGTAGTGTATTAAATTTAAAATCAACAAATTTTGTATTCTAAATGGAAAATTTTTCAAATATTTTTTAAAGATTTTTCTCTAAAAGATAAATGGACTTACCACATAGATGCACAAAATTGAACAAAATTGAAAAAATGGGTTGAATAAAATTGGATTGAATAATATTCAACTCATTCATCTCCAAAATAGTGGTTGAACAAGTTGAAGATTTTTGCTGTAGGATTAGTTTATTTTTTCAACTTTTTGGGTTGAACGGGCTGAATAGTTTTTTTCAATCTCTTCAACCTTTACAATGCAAATGGTGAAAATTGGTTGAATAATTTTTTTCAACCTGTTCAATCTCTTCAACCGTGCAACCATATTTGCAGGGAAAGAGTTGCAAAAATAGCCAAAATTTGCAAACTTAATCTTATAAAATATGGAAAAAAATGAACCTTTAATCTTATAATTATAAGCCCACAAGCAAAATTTTCATGGACACAGGCATGATTGGATCAAAAACTATAACTTCATTTTTAGTCTGTCTCTACATGTCGCTCTCTCATACATCCTCTGATACTTCCCGTCTTTACACGTGCACAAGGCTGTTGGAAGATAACTCCATATCATCGAAAACTAAACAGTTTAAGGTTTGTGGTGCTAGTGGCAGAGTCTATGCGCAGCTCATGATGAGGTTGGTTATTCAATATGCCAGTCAAATAAAGTGACCTTGCATAATGAATTAATGATCAAATGAATTAAACGTGGAAGACACGTCAACATGTAAGAAAAAGTTTAATCAGCACTCAGCAAATTCAAGAATTTTAAAGAAGTTAAATGTAGTGTAGGAGGATACCCTGAGGCTACAGTTAACCGCAGTTAGGTCCTGCCTCCTGGGTCAGTTTCAATCCTTGCCTGAAAATAGAAAATACACAACATTTTGAGATGGCAATATTCTAGCTACCATTACTGCATACACGTCCACATGGCCATTTGGGAAAGTGACTAGTCACTAATGCGTGAACTGGAACAAAACAACACTAAGATTGGAATATCAGAAAAAAAGTTAGACCAAACGGAGCATGGTTCTTGTACTTCCAGATTAGAAAGGTTGTGTTTGTCACTAGATTCTTAGGGTTGGGATCCTTTAACAAAACTAAATTCAAAATCCGTGATGAAGTGATAATATATAGAATACTTACAATCAGGATCCCGGAAACCATCTAACAGATTCTCCGTTTCTGGAAGAGCAAGAGGTAGGTCTCTCACACCTTTAACCTGCAAGAGATTTAGATAAGAACAACAAGACATATATTGAATTGACTTGCATTGAATCCAAATCTAGCAGTAAACAGTAAGCAAAAAAAGAAGTTATATATCAACCGATAGTTTCCTGCAAAGGCAGTAACTGACCTATATCGAGAAGTCGACTAAGAATACCCTGCGGGTAAGTGTCCTCGCCATCCAGATTTCACACACCAATCTATACATTGCAATCATAACAAATGGTTAGTGACTAACTATGTGCAGTGTAAATTGTGATCCTCATTGTTTAAAGTAGCCTAAACAGATAGAGATCCTTGTCATCTGTCAATCAGATTAGCCAATATAAATAGAAGGGAAGAATATAATGAAACCTGAATATATAAGGATCCTCGTATAAGAAACCACTACGTACCTTCCAAACAAACAAAAGAAATTAATAAAACAATTAAGAAACTGAAATGAGTACCGAAATGGTATGCTTGAATGTAGAAAACGACTAGATGTACGTTATGGGTAATATACAATTTTACATATCACTTTGACCAGCTCTGTTTTGCAAAAATAACAAACTTTAAAATCCAGCTCCCAACAATATTAAGGTCACGGAGATACCTCAATCATAAAACTGTTAAGACTGAGTCAATGTTTTGGCAAAACCCTAATCATGAACAAACACACATTCATGCAAATGGAAAGACAGATTTACCAGTTGCTTCCTTTCGCTGTGAAAGTCAAGAGACTTTGGCAGCAGTGTGGTAACATAGAAGAGGACGAAGAAGCCAGAACCAAAACAAAATCAGGAACATCAGAGTTGTTAAATGTTCAAGAAGGAACAACAATTGCTCAAGATGCCATAGGTTAAGGACCACAATATATACCTAAACATGAACTTAAGAATTATGACCATAAATAATAAATCATCAAAAACTTAATTAAGACCTTATGAATTGGTTTTCGAAGAAAAAGAACAATAGATGGAAGATGATGATGAAGAAGACGATGATAAAACAACTTGCATCTTAAGCTTGGATGAAGCTTGGGAAGCTTCAACATATCCTCTTTTACTGGGCACCTTTTTGGCGTCAACCATTGTCTTTTGAATAGTAGACTTGCATCTCTTGAATACACTCCATCAAACTGATCGTCGTAAGTCATGTTATCATGGTCATCGTCATCATCATCATCCATCTAAGGATCTTGAAACTGACCTCAACAGCAGAAGAAGTCAATTGAAGGATCTTGATGTTGCCTATTCCGTTGATGAGATCTGTCACATTCGGGTCAAAAGGCTCATGAAAATCGTCGTATTCTAAGACCAACAAGATTTGGACCAGAAGTTCAAAGAAGCAATAGAGACAGAACCCATCCCTAGTGGTACCTGAAACATGACAAGTACAACACACTTTGAAGAACCAACAATATAACACTAATTAACACATAGCAAGAACCAACAATATACTTTGAACAAAATGGAACATTCCGAAAACCTAGACAAAACTCAAAAATTGCCACCACAAAGCCTCAGATGATTAGATGATAAAATCCCTAAAGGGACAGACAATACTTTATGAACAACAGCTTCTTCTCAATTATAAACAAAATCAAGGGCAGACAAGACTTACACGAACAACAGCCTCTTCTTAATTTCCCATTTTTCAAGGTTCAGTTTGAGATTTTTTTTTTTTTTTTTTTGGCTCTTGATATGTCTTTAGGTTTTCTTGTTTATAAGGTGGAGGATGGAGCTTATTAGTAACTGGATAGATTAGCTTCACTAAACTAGCCAGTTATTGGCTATTACAAAGTAAGACTTCACAAAAAGCCGCCACGTGGCAAGTTAGTATTTTTTTACTATAAAAGGTAATTTTAGTGTTTTAACTTATATATATATATATTTTTTGAATTTAATGTTTATATTCGAAGAAAAAAAAACACTTCTTAGAAAAATCCATAACCATTTAAATAAAAACATACTTAATACATAACACATGATACCCACAACAATTGTTCAAGAAGCCATAATTTAAGGACCAACATAAATCATTAAAACATAAGATATAAACATGAGATGGATGATGATGATGATGATGATGATGCTGACATGCTGACAATGATGATGATGATCAAACAACTTGCATCGAGAGTGGATGAGGCTCTTGGAAGCTTCAACAAATCTTCTGTGAGTTGCACCCTTTTGGATTCAACCATTGTCGTTCGAGAGTGGACTTGCAGGACTTGAAGCCGCTCCATTTTCAGTAGGAAGTGGCTGACATGCTTCAACTCGTTTTCAGTTCCTTGATAACACATGATACCCAAGAAGTTTACCTTGGTAGTCTGTGGAATGCGAATCCCATCAAACTCTTGTTCATAACGTGGAACGGTTCAGACCATGGAGAGAGAGAGAGAGAGAGAGAGAGAGAGAGAGAGAGAGAGAGAGAGAGAGAGAGAGAGAGAGAGAGAGAGAGAGAGAGAGAGAGAGAGAGAGAGAGAGAGAGAGAGAGAGAGAGAGAGACAATGCTTGTAACTCCGAATGAAACGGTGAAGGGCTTCGTGTAACACACCATTCTCCCAAAAGTAAGTCGTGTCCTCACCATTGCAATACCACCAACCCAAATCCATAAAACGATCCGAATCCTTCCAGGATTCATCGACTTGACAACGGAAAGAGGGTTCCGGGAATTCCAATAAATCCGGAGGAACCTGGACACCTGCGGAAAATGACTTGGCCTCTTCCCACAACAATTATCATTAGTAGCCTAATTAATAACATCGATTGGCTCTGCCTCCGTTCCCTCAACAACTTTTTAATTCTTGTCCTTCCAAATTGACCATAAAGTTCAAGGTAGACGGAAACAAATATCCGAAACTCCCGATTGTGAAGACTCCCGCCATAATATAAAATCGAAATTCGAATACACTGAGTCATAAAACCTGAGAAATCTCCCAGATCCTACGTAAATGAGGACACTCGAAAAGAGCATGATTTATAGTTTCCACCACAGAATCACATCTCTTACAAAGGGTATCACACCGCACACCCCGATGAGCAAGCCGTTCCATCACTGGAAGAGAACCGAAAGCTATATGCCAGAAGAAATGTTGAATCTTCGGAGGAACTTCAAGTTTCCAGGCTTGTGCCCTAAGGTCGGCACACGTCGATTCATACTCAACTTCCTTAATCAAATCTCGTGCAAGCCGATAGCCTGATTTAACTGAATATTTCCCTGTTTTTGTGAAATGCCAAATTAATCTATCCGGTTTAAAGGATTTACTAACCGTCAAACTAAGAATAATCGGGATTTCCTCCGGATCCATGAACTCCTCGAGAATAGGCAAATGGCATTCCCTAGTAATTGGGTTAATTAAATGGTTAACCATTAAATTAGGGTGTAACACTTTCCCACGACCAGTAGCTGGCCTCGGTGGGTTATCCGGTATCCAAGGATCTCTCCATACATAAGTATTACAACCAGAGCCTATCACCACCCTTTCCCCTTGTTCCACCAAACTTTTTGTTGAGTAGATACTTCGCCAAGCAAACGAGGGAGAGTATGTTTTTTGGCCATTAGGGGATGTTTATTCCTAAAATATCGACCTTGCATTACCCTAGCCATTAAGGACGATGGGTAGTTAATTAACCGCCAATACTGCTTAGCTAGCATCACATTATTAAACTTCTCCAGAGCACGAAAGCCCAAACCTCCTTCACATTTACCCTTACACATTTTATCCCAAGCTACCCAGTGCAAGCCCTGTGCCTTATCATTAGACTTCCACCAGAATCGTGCAATAGCACTTGTTAGTTTTGACGTCAGCTCCTGTGGCAATTTATAACATTACATAACATGAGTTGGGAGGGCCAGTGATTTAATCATAACTTCTTTGCCACCTTTCGATAAATATTTTGCAGACCAACCATTCACACGATCATCAAGACGGTCGTTAACATAGCTGAAAACCTTAGTTCTCGAGCCATGTAGATTCTCAGGAATACCCAAATAAGAACCCATACCGCCTTCTGTAGAAATGCCAATAACATATTTTAACTGAGTTCTTATGTCAGACAAGACACTCTTACCAAACATGATGGAAGACTTTGCTAGATTAACCTCTTGCCCCGAAGCTTTTCTATAATTTTCTATTATCTCCATAATTGGCTTGCATTCCGTCGCCTCAGCTTTACAAAAGAATTGACTATCATCCGCACACAGCAAATGCGAAATAGTTTGGGACAGTCCCGAGCTAGAGTGATACCTGTAATCTTATTCTCCCCTTCAGCCTTTTTAATATTAGCGATCAACACCTCTGTGCAAAGTATAAACAAATACGGGGATAGAGGGTCTCCCTGGCGCAAACCCCTCTTTGGTAAAATAGATCCACGAGCCTGACCATTAAGAAGGACTCTATATGAGACGGAAGATACACACCACATAATCCAAGAAATCCATTTTCTATCAAAACCTAACTAAACCATTACCGCTTCCAGAAATCCCATTCAACACGATCATATGCTTTACTCATATCTGTTTTGAAAAACAAATTGAGTTTATAAGTATGAATTTTTGATTATTTAATTTTTATTTTCAGTTGAGTTAATTACCTACCAAATATGTATTCAGCAGTATATTATGCAGGGGCTGAGGGGCGGATCTAGTAATTGATAACTTGATTTTTTGTTCTGTTTACTGCTTGATTTTGATACGCTCAGGGGTTTTATTAGTTGACTAGTGTCATGGCCTAATTAAAAATAGTGAATTTAAAGCAAGGTTAACAGCTATCACTGTGAAGATGACTCTGTTGCCATTCCTCATTGGTGGAAGGCATGGTTTCTTCTTATCTGTTCTACCTGCTTAAAATCATCTCTTAACATGGATAGTATTTTTTAAGAACAAAAGACACGAATAGAAAACATTGCATTGTAGTAAGCTGTCTGGTAAATTAAGGAAAAAAAAAACAGAAATGATTCAAGCTTGTTTGATTGACTAAACAACATAAGGGTTCTTGATAGTTGGAATTGAGATTTTAGAAAGGGAGAACTGCAACTCAAGCTTTAAAGCACTCATCTGCACCTTGAATAAGTGAAAAGAAAAAAAAACTTATTAGAAAATTTTCATTAAGTACTATATATATGGATAGAGGATACTTATAAGAACTAAGTAGTAAAATTAAGCCGTTTTCTATCTGAGTGATGTAGGATATACCTCATATGTTGTGTTTATCCTTTCACCATTTTCATCAACGATAAGAATCTTCAAGCCCTTTCTACTCTTGACTCTTGACACTGCAACATACAATTGACCATGTGTAAATACTGGTCTCGGCAAGTATATCCCAACATGGGAGAGACTTTATCCCTGACTCTTATTAATTGTCATCAGAAAGCAAGGAGCTATTGGGAACTGTCTTCGCTGAAGCCGGAAAGGCAATCTAGAATCTGTAGGCATTAAGAGCATTCTTGGAAGATAGACTTTGTTGCCGATGTTATTTCCAGTGAGAACTTTTCCTTCAATGACATGTTTTCCAAGTTGAGTTATTTGCAGCCTGGTTCCATTACATAACCCGTATTGCTGGTCGATGTTTCGTAGCAACATAACAGGAACGCCCTTCTTCAATTTCATAAGATGGTTTGGCAATCCAGAACACTTAATTGAATTAAGGTATTCTGTTGAGAGACCATCATCTCTCTTGCTGGAAGTATCTGAACTGCAGATCTTATCTGAACTATAATATTGATGTGATTCCCCTGGAAGAAGATCCATCATGTAATTGTTTACCTCATCAACAACATCATTTGTAGGACATAGTATCGCATGTTCCTTGAAATAATCTCCATCATCAAGATTGTGAAGCAAAGACGGATATGTGCTAAGTGCGATAGAATTAATTGGATCCAAAGAGTCTTTCAGAAGCATATCTTCAGGTATATCAATCACCGCTCCAAGTTTTAGTATCTACTCAGAAAACTCTTTGATGAGATCCACTTCTAATGGATCTGACTCCACAGTAAGTCTCATGTTTTTTGTTAATGTAAGAACTTGGCAAGAGTTCCACAAAGACGAAGAAGATAATGAAGCTTGAACAATCTGTTCTCGACTGCCCTTAGGTACCACTGGTAAAATCTGATGAAAATCACCTCCAAAGACAACAGCTTTACCTCCAAAAGGTTTTCCAGGGTTCAGAATATCTCTTAAAGATTGATCTAAAGCTTCAAAACAATGTTTATGCATCATTGGTGTCTCATCCCAGATGATCAACTTAGCTTCTTCAATCAAAGCAGCAATATCGCTATCAGCAGAAAAGGTGCAAGTGGAAGTCTCGTGTACCTGTATCGGTATTGAAAATCGAGAATGAGCTGTTCGACCACCTTCTAATAACAATGCAGCCATTGCACTAGATGCAACATTTAGGACTATCTCTCCTTTTGAACGAATGTATGTAGATAGGGTTTTCCATAGAAACGTTTTTCCTGTGCCTCCAAATCCGTAGACAAAGAAAAGACATCCTCCTTTTGAATCCACTGCACCAACTATACGATCAAATATATTCTTCTAATCAAGGTTCAACAAAGGTAGCAAACAAAGAAACTCCTTTTGACATGCATGCATGTCGTAACATAGTTCATCACTTATGAGTCTGTTGATTGTAGCTGGGATATTATTATTATCCGGAAATGGTAGTTCAGTGAAATTTCTTAGAGAACTTCCATTAGAGAGTAAAAGTCTTTCAGTCTCAAACAAATTTGATTCTTGATTTGCTCATCGGACATAAGATAATCTGCAAGTAAAAATATATAATATCAAATCCAGTTAAGCTTGTATAAAGTTGTGTATTATTATGCTTTAAAACTCATGAATATGTACCTGGTGTCCTATGGATTTTTCGCTGCATATATAAGATATCTTCAGAGAGTAAATGGCACGTTTCTAACCAAACATGGTATGGTCTTGACAAAATTTCTGAAAGAAGAAGCCTAACAAATAGTCTTCGCATATAGTGTGCTGATCCCCACTGACTTGCTTCAGTTATTGCACCAATATACTCTGAGTCATCATCAAGAAGATTCAGAGCAAAACATGCTTCCTTGTAGGAAGGATACATGATTCCATCAACAGTGCATAAATCATCATAATTTGTAGCTCCCTTTGCTTTGTTTAGAACCATCCTCATGTAGAACAATTTACCCGCAGCTGGAGTAAAATGATGTATTCTCCCGAATGAAACTTTTCTTTTTCTGATTGTCCATTCTTTGTTTCTCTTTTTCCACACAAACCAAGAAGGAAACTGAGCGTAAGTGAGTTCTTTTGCGAATGCTAATTCCTCATCTTCCGAGCTGTTAATTTTCATCCACTCTAACAATTGCGAGGTTTGATTTCCTTCTTTAGCTAGGACATCATCAACATCTTCATCCTCGTCATAACATACAGTATGCTCTCCTTCTAGATGAATATTCAGTCTTTGAATATGAACGCTACTATAATGTATTTCAAATCCAAAAATCCTCCAAGCAGCTTCACACGGTGCAATGTACCTATAAAGAAATTAGATAAATGTAAGAAAAACCTTCAAAAAACAAAAGACGTAGTATAAACTCTTTAAAAATACTTCACCTGAAATCATAGAAACGCTTAATTTCATCTATAACTGGTTCTACTACCGGGTCTGAAGATCCATCACTTTCTACTTGATTGTGCAACTCAGCATCATTTCTTTTTGGATTGTCCTTTGTTGTAGCTAAGACACGATCATTTCCCTTGTTGATGTATTTGAATAAATACTTTATTGCTTTTGTTTGGTTGCACCATTCAACATTGATGTGGCCTTGATACTTCAAGAGTAGATATGGGTTGTAAGGAACGACATATCGGTTGTCTAGCAAAGTTCCATTTTTCTCAACTGATCGACCATCATCTCTTCGCTTGTAAACTGGGAATCCATCTTTGTTGATGCAAGTGCTGCTGTTGAACTCTTTAGGAAACTTTTTCGTGCACTTTCCTTTATCCATGCATGGTGAATGTGGATTTTCAACCCCACATGGTCCATGTATCATAAATTCTTTGACAACATTGTAGAGTGTTGGATTTGTTGCTTCGTCTGGAATTTCAGCATAAATAACATTGTCAATGGCATCAGTTGTTGTCAGTTTTGATCCCTTCTGCAAAAATAGTAGAATATGGGCATTTGGCAGTCCTCTTTTCTGAAATTCTATAGTGTACAAAACTGCAAAAAGGATAGAAGGCAAAAAAATTCAATATGATATATCTAAACTTAAAGGCAATTATTCTAAAAAAAACAAAAAGTGTTAGATATTTTTACCTGCTGTTGCAGGACCAAAAACACTATTTCTTTTTATCTCAACAATCAAATTGTATAGCTTAATCTTGAAGATTCTAGACTTAATATCAGCTCTGTCTGTTGATTGGTGACCTCGAGCTTGTAGGTATCTTGTGATATCTGGCCATTTTGGATTGCAAGTGAAAGTAATAAATAGATATGGATATCTAAAGTGCTGACAAACTGCCATTGCATCCATATATCTTTCCTGCGTACATCGTGCGCTACCAATAAAAGCAGATGGTAGCACCATACGCCTACCAACCTTTGAGGTGTTCATGTTTCCTTTATTAGCAGCCGCCTCGACGTTTACGTATTTATCAACATGTAAAGCCTTTTGGTTGAGCTTCAAATATCCTATTCTTTCCGCCTCTATCATCGTCAATCCATCTACCAGAAACTGCTGAAATAACTTGCGGGAGCTCATTAAAGTTGTGGGATGGTTTGGACGTTCCATGATCTTGTATGCAAAAAATTCCCTCATACTAACCCTGGTACGTGGATTTGTGGATCATGTTGTAGTCCTCTTGAGTTCTAGATCAATATGGTAACCATCTTCTCCAAAAGGAAACAAAAGTGGATATTGTAATGGAAGATATCCAGCGTGAAGTTCAATGATTCTTTTTAATTTCCCTTCCATTATTTCCAAAACAATGTCTTTTGGCTCCATTTCTAGATCGAAATCCCCAACATATAAGGCAGCAACTTCTAATGTAGTAGGAAGATTGTATGTTTTACCACTTTGAGCACCTGCAAATCACCTTGAAATCAACTTTAGCTGAACATTTGACGAAGCTGTGTCTTGAAAACGATCTTTTGTTGTTCTCAGAATCTTCGAGTATGGATTAAACTTATTTAGCATGTTTTTGATATCTTCCACAATATCATCTCGTAGGATTTTTGATTTTGGTAATTTGCATGTTCTCTTTTCACTGCAAAAAATATATATGTGATTAATTTTTTGATTCTGAATGCGTCTATCTTGTTGAAAAGAGAAAGGTGATAATAAGAAAACCTGAATGCGTCAATCCTGTTCTGGTTCTCGTTCTCAGTGTCTTGTATATAGAGTTGATTGTATTTAGGAGATTTTCCTGGAGGAGGAAGTAAACTTCCAATCCGATGACAATTTTGACCATGAAGTCGGTAAACATTTGGTCCGCGTCCTTTGTTCACTGATGTGTCAATTGGTCCACCCATGGATGTGAATGCAAACATTGAATTATAGGGTATAATGTTCTCCATGAAATTTTTGCTTTTTTCATCACCTTTGAACATGAGATCTTTAAGTTTCTGGGGAGGTTCTGGTGATAGTGGCAGATCAATCTTTCCGTGCATACAACATAGTGAAAACTTTGGATTAGATTTTTTGCTTCTTTTGTCTATTCGCCCGTTGTACCACATTAAAGCTCCACAATGCTCACAACTGTAGGTTGCATCTCCATTGTCATCATATACTATTCCAGAGAGTATAACTTAAATAACTATTGTAGCATATTCATAAGTGATAGCTTCATAATAAAATAATGAGGTTTGAGCTTACCTTCTGGGTTATATAGTGAGTTAAGTGAGCGTGATGATGATGCATGGTCTGAAAAGAAGAAATAAAACAGAGTTTATTATTTACTGTCGATCTTTTATAATTTAGGATGTTGATGGATACTATGTACCTTTAGATGGAGCTACTTTGGGATTATCATTTCTGGATTCAAAATGAGGTGCCATATATGCTTCTTCAACGTTTTCATCCAAGTTATTACGTGAAGCAGAAGCTGAAAAGAATGTATGATAATTATGATCCTCATTGTAAAGAAAATTTTTACATGATTCTGCTTGTGAACAATATACTTACATGATTCTCCATTCTTTCTTTTAGCTTTTGTCTCTTTTATAATACGCATCTGTTTCATTCTTGGAGATTCATGTTCTATTAAAAGCATTAGAAATAAGTGTGTAATCATCATAATATTAGGTTCCAATAACATATAATCTTAGCAGTTGAGAATACCATTTGTTATATCGCTCAAGATATTAGGAGAAACTCTGTTTGGCTGTATTGGTGATGTTGACTTGCCTTCAGAATTAGGAATGTTTTCTGTAGATAGAAGATAGGAAAAAAGTTAAATGGAACGATTCTTTCAGAAAATAGATAGAATAATAGGTTTCACGATTTTGTACTACTTTGATCTTCTCTTGGTTTCTTTTTCTTCTGTGAACGAATTGCTATCCTCTCCAACCGTCTTTTCTTTGCTGTTGATACATTCATCTTTCTCTGTCCTTGATGATGGAAAGAGCTTTAATTTGAATCAGTTTCAGGTTGATGTGAACATCAGAGAATTGATAAATGGAACATAAGTGAGACAGTATTGGAAAACTATGAAGAAGGAAATGGTGGAGAAAGAGTAATAACTGTCGATTACTTTGTATTTATGTGGTTCATTAGAATAGATCAATATAGAGAGAAGAAGGGAACTAACTAACTGTCGATTACTTTGTATCTTAATGAAATATTAGTTTTATTGTATTCACGTCATAAAACTATAATAAGTTCACGTCATATAAGTTCTCTGTCCATCCTCTCTCTCTCTCTCTCTCTTAATGTATCAACAGGATATATTTATCTTAATGAAATATTAGTTTTATTGTATTCACGTCATAAAAAACATGTAAAAATTTTAAAAGAATTGTTGCATATATTATTTTTATATTATTTTCTTCCACCACTCATAATTTGGTTAAGCTTCAGTATATTGTATCATATAGTTTCTATTCATAGTTTATATAAATCCATATTAGTACATAAAGATATTCACTTGCATTAATATGTGAAAGTTGACATGGTTAAAACCCTAAAAAGAAAAGCGCAAATTGAAAAGTGAGAATCCTCCTAAATTTTAAGATTAAAAGTGATAATCCTAAGTCCCCTAACAAAGAAAAATAAGAAATACATAACAACTTTTTCCTACAATCACTTTTTTTCCTTCTTAATCTGACTCTTGGACATTAGCTTAGGCTTCGTTGTTGATTGTTGCACATCTTTAGATGCTGGGAAGGATCTTTTTCTTGTTGGAGTTGGGGTTGCTGTGTTAAAAACATTGTCGGCACCGTTGTCTATATTTATGATGGCAGAAGATATGTTTTCACACTGCAAGACAAAAAACTTAAGTAACAGTACAAAAATATGAATGAGTTATAAATTTAGTTTATAACCTGAATTGAGGTCCCAATTGAAGTTCCAGTTGAAGTTCCAGATACAGTGATTCTTTCTTGGTCATTAGCATTCTAAAAGCAACAATCAAAGCAAACAATAAGAAAAAAAATTAACTTATGCATTAAATTAAATAACATATAATTTTTACTTACCAAAGTAGAATCAGATTCAGAGAAACTCTGAATAATGTCTAGAACATCAATAAGACTTATAACTTTGTATGAAGAAGATTGATTATGTTTTTCATCATCTTTAAGCATGATCTTGAAAACATAACAACGGCCGTCTAAGTCAAGCAGTTCTTGAGGTGTTTCGCCCTCACGATTAAACTAAAGTATTGAAAAAGGATTATCAAATCGTTTGTCATATATTACAAAGGAAAGTTATGATGATAAATATGGTAATTAGATAAAGAGGAAATAAGAGTACCTGCACTTGTTGCTCAAGCAATTCATATGCAAATTTTTTAATGAGTGGAATGACCACATCATCGAATAAAATTAACGAAGTGCTACCAGTGATGTCTGTTGCTTTGATGTGCAACTTAAACCTGCAAGAGTAGAGATCGTTCATAGATATACAAAGTCAACACCAAAATAGATTAACATGTCAACAAAAACATGAATAACCAGGGTTGCGTCGTGGTTATCTGTTTAGCACATTTAACACAAGAATAGTTGTCTTCTTCTAGTTCTTCAGTTTTAGGGTTAAAGTATTGAGTCACTTTAGTAAAGCAAATCGTACACCCATTGTAAAACCATGAAGTTTTTGGTGCCAGGGAAATTGATGCTAGTATGTTGCAGCTCTTAGCCTAGGTTTTAACAAAGAATATGTTTAGTTGATAAAAATAACAATGTTAAATCATGCCATAGGTATGTATAATTGTATTCTTACCTGGTAACTTTCCATGAGTTTGATGATAGTTTTCCTTTCAGATAAGAGAAACGACTGTTTGGAAATCTTAATTGAGCTTGAAGATTTTATTTCAATAATAGATGTTCTTGGTTCCTCTGTGCACAGCCTAAAAAAATACGGGAGTTTAATAGATGAAAATATAGGGCAATGAAATTCGGGAGAACAAATGTTATTGAATGTACTTACGCTTCTTGAAACTGGATAATCTCTGGTAGAGGAGAACTGATATAAATTTTTGTTGTAAATTTTGAACTTTGAACTGTGCCTTTACCTGGAAAAACAAAGGTAAACGTTTGAGATCTCTCAGCATCCATTTGTCAAATATACGTCAAACAAAATTAATGACACTGTTTTCGAATAAGTGAGAGAAACTGGTAAATTGGATAATAAGGTTACCTTTATATAACAAAGTCTTCATTAAGCTTCCAAGGAAAATAACAGGACCAGATGGTTGGGAGTTAACATTAAAGTGGACATCTTCTGCAACTTTACCCCATAAGGCAACATCAAATAATGAATCCATGAGAAGAAAAAGTGAAAGACCTTAAAGATCTGATAAAAAAAAAAATGTAAAATACAGATTTTAAAGATGAACTAACGGTGGATAGAAAAAAAATTACCCAAGATCCTTGAGCTGAAGATTAAGCAATTTTGTGGGACCTTCGGTAGTTGTGAGATTCTTAACTTCATTCATCAGAACAATCTCGCCAATAATGTCTACAAATTAGAAAAATTAGATAGAGAAAAAAATGTAGAAAAATAGTTGTAAGAAACAATGGTGGAGATAACGTACCGATGAATATAGTATCATCGTTTCTTCTTGATATTATCACAGAAAAAGGACATAAGTTGAAAGAGGCTTGCAGATTATCAATTTCCTCGCTCGGTTTAACACATGTGTAGAATAGAAAATTGATCTTGTAATGATGGTCACAAGTTCGAAAATTTCCAAGATTGGGGCATAATTCAAAGTTCATAAGAACACAGCAATCCCCTTCTTTTAAATCCTTCTGAAATTTTGAGACTAATTTTCCTTTTACAGAAGCTTGTATCCTACTTCCCTATTTCAAAATAAAACAAAAGAACTTGTCAGATAAGAGTTTTTTTGAAAAATTAGTACCGATTAACTTAGAAAAATAGAACAATATGTTAGTTTTGCTTGTTTCACTGGCCTAACAACTACAACATTAAGCATAGTAATATGAGATATTGAAAATTGCATAAGTGAACTTTATTGAACATACCTTTTCGTCCACAAGGAGAAGATCGATTCCTGAAAATTTATTAAGTTTATCTTTTTTTGGGAATCCCCAAAGACGGACAAATTTGAACATTGATTTTACATGGATCTGATGCTAGTGTTAACTGGGAAATAGGCGTGATATCAAGCGGCATATCTGGAGAATGAAGTATCGATTATGAATCTGCAATTCCAAATCAAAATGTAAGATCCATAATTCTGAAAACTAAGAAAAGATTGTGAAATTTTCAATCGGATGGGTATTATTAAGAGAAACAGTGATGAAGAAAATAAAATTGAATTGAGATCTTGGATTTGAAACAGCGATGAAAAACCTAAATCATAAGAAATTTGATTGAATACAAACAGAAGAAGAAAGCGATGAAAAACCTAAATCATAAGAAATTCAATTGAATACAAACAGAAGAAGAAAGCTATTAAAACCCAAAATCATAAGAATTCGATTGATTGAAAAACAAAAGAAAGCTATTAAAACCCTAAATTCAAAATAGAGGTTTTGATTTTTGTACCCGATTAAAGGAAGGAGAAACAAGGATGAGAAAGAAATTCAATTGAATACAAACAGAAGAAGAAAGCTATTAAAACCCAAAATCATAAGAATTTGATTGATTGAAAAACAGAAGAAAGCTATTAAAACCCATAATTCAAAATAGAGGTTTTGATTTTTGTATCCGATTAAAGGAAAGAGAAACAGGGATGAGAAAAGGAAGAGATTGAGAGGTTTTTGAATGAAATCAGCTTGGTGTTCCGTAACTGATCGAATTAAGGTGAAGTGGAGATCGTGGGAGAAGAGGGTAGCAGTTTTTAGCTTTTGCTTTTTCTTTTTCTCTCTGTCGCGAAAATAAATTAAGTGTTTTTTTTTGTGTATTAATTTGAGATTTGTTAAGCAAAAATTGTGAAAGATGATAATTTAGGACTTAAGACAGGTGTCAGATGGAGAGAGCTGCAGTTAATTGAGAATTTACTTGTAACTTATAGAATAAGGATACTTTGCTTAACTGTTTACTTCTCGATTTTGATAAGTAATAAAATTGATTTTATACATCATCCAAAACTAATTATAAATAAATTAGAGTATTCAAAAATAAAGCACAAATCAAAATATACTAAATCGCTCATCAAATAATCAAAAGTTCATTCTTATAAACTCAAATTTATTGTATACTCATTTTTAATATCAATTTTGTATATACAAGTGTATATTTCACTACAAAAGTAAATATCACGACGGTTTAGAAACTGATGTATTATGGGGATGACAAAAAGTTTATTTGCGTTATTTAAATTACCGATGTTTTAATTAAAGTCAAAAAAAAAATTGTGTCATTTTTCCTTGTTTGAAACCAATGCTATATATATGATTTATTTGTACAATTATTTTGTTTCTTTTTAAAATTAAACAAATTATGACAGCTAAAAATACAAAATGACAATGCACTACTTAACATAAAATTAAAAGGAAAATTATTTAATAAGAGGCCAAACATAATGTCTTAAATAAAAATACAAAATCTTAGGAACATGGAGGAGAGAGGGTACGTATGGTTTACGCATATGCTACCTATGTTTCCATGGAAGTCCTCCTATGTCATGAAATAAATTAAGAATAATATTCTTTAAAAGAAAGATACTTATAAAAGGAACAACAATTGTTCAAGAAGGCATAGTTTAAGGACCAGCATAAATTAATTATTAAAACATAAGAAATATAGAACAACATATGGATGCTAAGGATGATGAGGCTGATGATGATGATGCTGATGATGATGATGATCAAACAAATTTCATCGTGTGATGATGATGATGATCAAACAAATTTCATCGTGAGAGTGGAAGAGGCTCTCGGAAGCTTCAACAAATCCTCTGTGAGTTGCACCCTTTTGGAGTCAACCATTGTCGTTGGGAAGTGGACTTGCAGCACTTGAAGACGCTCCATTTTCAGTAGGAAGTGGCTGACATGCTTCAACTCGCTTTCAGTTCCTTGATAACACATGATACCCAAGAAGTTTACCTTGTTAGTCTGTGGAATGCGGATCCCATCAAACTCATGTCCATACGTGCAAGGGTACAAAGCCTGAAGTATTAACATAAGAGACCACTTTAATTTAGTTTCATGCTACAATCATATATATAAAGTAATATTTTTGCTTCTTACCGAGAGGATCAGACATGTTAGGTTTGGAGAATTCTCTAGCATAAGTGGCAGTAGCTCTTTCCAAACTCTTTCTTTGTTACCAAAAAACACCAAATTAAGGAGGTTCTTGAACACAGGTAGCCCACCTTTGCAGCATTCCGAAATCACCTGAAACACACACACACACACACACAGTATGTTATTTTTGTTTTATAAGTTCTAACCTAATGATAATGTGACCATGCATGCAACTGACCTCAGTAGCAGAAAATGTCAATTGAAGCATCTTGACGTTGCGTACCCCATTCATGAGAACCGTCACATTCGGTTCAAATGGCTCATCACAATCTTCAGGTTCTAGGAAATGAAGATCTAGTGTAGCTTTGACAAGTGAATCCAAATTACAACGGCGATACTTACGCCGAGCATAATCAGCATAGAAGAGGGCGACAAGATTTGGTGCATTAAGTGAAATGAAGTCGAACAGTTGAACATCTTCAGCGCATTTAGAGATGATAGAAAGTCTCTTAAGGGTTTTGCTGGAAATGATTTCTGGTGTTCCAAAAAAATACTTGTGGTGTATGGTTAAATCCTCAAGTGCAGGGCAACCAGCAAGAAGCACATCAGACAACTCGTTTCCCATAAACCAAACTGAACGAAGATAGAGAATCTTAAGCACTGGAAGAAACGTATCAGAAGGAACACAGTCGATGCTAAATTCTTTTCCCAATATTAGCTTCACCAATGTTTTGCTGACGAATAAATTGGATGGAAAACAAATCCGCATATCACCTGTTAAGCATAGATGCAGCTCAGAGACACCGCATTTCACAGCATTATTTATCCAGCCGTCGACATGATCCTCGCCAGGTTCATCTCCACATTTAAGTGAGAACTTGTTGATAGGTTGAGCACCTTGCAAAGCCAATGTTCTATCCACAAAAGACTTGAAACTATCTCTGATTTCGTCCATATCTTCTTCACCTACTTCTTCCGGGTTCAAAAAGTCGGAGTCGTCAAAGTCGAGATTCTGCCGGACAGCAAACAAAGTCCTCCACCTCTTGGCGAGAACAGAAGTTGAAGCGGCCTGTTTGGTTGGAAGGATTGACAAGATTTGGACAAGAAGTTCATCTGGAAGACAATTCAATGAAGCCATTGAGACAGAACCCATCCCTAGTTGTACATGAAACATGAAAATTGAGCTCTATCACTGATTAACACATTCCAGCAACCACCAATATGCTAGAAGCATGTAAAGGACAACACACTTTAGAGAAAATGGAACATTCCGACAACCTATACAAAACTCAAAATTGACACCACAAAACGGAAGATAAGGAGATGGTTCCCACACAGACAAATAGATACAGTTTCCATATTGAAAAAATTACATTAGAGAGAGACTTTAAGACTCATTAAACAAAGCTACTAGGCCAAAGCTTTCAGGTTCAATTTAAACACCAAAAACCCTAAAATTTCAAGCTTTCTCTCCAAGAGACATGAAAATAAATTCATCAAATTGAAAACGAACTCAAGGGATACTTACACGAACAACAGTTTCTTCTCAATTTCCCATTTCTCAAGGTTTAGTTTTGAGATTTTTTGTCTCTTTTTTTTTTCTGTGGTCTTGATTGGTCTTTAGGATGTTTATAAGGTGGATGATAATGGAGCTTATCAGTAATTGGATAGGTTATCACTTAACTCATCATCTTATTGGCTATAACTATGTAAGAATTTTTGTAAAGATGCCATGTAGGAAAATTTGTATTTTCTTCTGATTTAGGTAACTTTAGTTATTTAATTATATATATATATATATAATTAGTTTATATTAATTATAAAGATTGTAAAGTGTAAATGGCAAGATATATAGTTTAAATAATATATAGAGAAAAATCTTCAGTGGTGCTTTCTGTGTTGCTGTTATATATAATAAACCTTTAAATTTGATATTAGGTAGATTAATCATTGGCATAACTTCAGTGTATCCTATGTTTGATTTTGTGGATCCTGTTGTCACGGGTCAGAGAACAGGGCTAGCTGGGTAGAAGATGGGATGCAGGAAATATCAAGAGAATAGCCCCAAACCTATTTTGTGTGTTTTGTGTTTCTTGTGAAAGAAGCAACAGCATTCCCAGAGTGGAAGAGACTTCAAATCTAATTCATATAAGGACTAAGAGACTTTGGAGCTAATAAATATAAGTGCAGAGGGTTCACAATAGATTATCACAACATAAGAAGCTACTGATGGGAAATATATGGTTGTCTTCACCGTATTCAATTGTCATTTCGAGGTAGTAGTCGGAAGCAGGGCAGAGAGTATGAAAGGAAACTAAGTGTGTTGAGGTGAACTTTACTTGAGCGTCACAGCAGAATCTCGTAGCTGTAAGGAAAGTATACGTGTCCAAAATAATTCCTTATTAGTGTTTTACGAATCTTCATAATCCATATGCTAGCATCTCCCATTTCCGACACCAGCAAAAAATGCAAATATACACAAACATAACCCTATCAATGGTATTAGTAGTTCTTCTAAAACTCTCTCTCGGAATCTACTAATACACATATATATTTAAACATGTAAGTAACATCATACATAAATACAATACTTACATACCCATAAGAAATGTAATACACACAACACTACTTTACTTGAGTGTCAGCAAGTAGACTAATGGGCACAAGAGACCACCAACAAGACTTATCTTTCTATCGTTTATTTAAAAAGGTCAAGCCTACCTACCTAAATTCACCACTAGTTCCTGTGAGCATATACTTACTCTCCTTAGTAGTTTACACAAATTATATGGCTCAACCATTAAAGACATACTTAGCAAAGAGAATAACCGCAATACCAACCCATGAACAAAACAAAGCATCAGATAATCACCTTATGAAGGTGAAACTTTATCATTTATGTTCTTAATATCACCATAGAAAGAACCACTAGTTGAACCCAGCATTTTTCCTACTTCTCAGAGAGATTCACAACAAATTCTATGGTCTAATGATCAAATACATACTTATCAAACACGTCAGAGGAGATACCAAACTCAGGAAAAAAGCAAAGCATCAAAGAATAATCAAATGTTATATTGTTAGTTTGTAATTGATTTTGGTTTTATTATGTTCTATAATCAGATAAAATTAAAGTGTCTGTAGTTAAGCGAAGAGGTGTGTATACAGATGTGTTGTTACAAGTTGTCGGTTGTGACAAGTTACGAACGGTTAGGACCGTACGACTTATATATTACTGTGGTGTGTAGTAAAACAAGAAGTAACAAGTTTCATATAAATAAAAACTTTAGTTTTCGTTTTTGTCTTCTACAAAGAGAAGAGACTAAAGGTCTCTTACTCTGTTTCTTTTCTTCTTTCTCTCAATATTCTAACATATATACCTTATGAAAGGTGGAACTTCAGGTCAGCAACAACCATAGTGATATATATCCAAAGAGAGTTTGAAGACAGTATCCAAAGCTAAAGGTCAAACCGTTAAGGTTCCATTTAAACCCTAAAAGCTCGAGCTTTCTCACCACATGACAGAAAAATCATTTATGAAATAGATAACAAACAAGACTTACATATGATAAAGCTGTATATCTTTTCTTCATGTCTCGTACGTATCCTTTATTCTGAATTTTATCCTCTTTTAATTTTTTTTCTTTCTGAAATTGTATCTTTCAACAAAAATGATTTTTAGTTTCTACCAAAAAAAAAAGATTTTTAGTTGCGTTTCAATTTAAATTTGATGTTAGAGAATTTTTGGGTTACTTTGATAATCCCTAATAGGGAATCTTCGTCCTAAGATTTTTGGAAATTTTTGGAAGTGTAAAGAAGCACAAAACAAAGGGAAAGGAAATATATTTATTTGAATGCATATTGGAAGCGTTAAGATATTGGAAGCGTTAAGATATTTTGGTTAAAATATACTTGATATTTTATGATATTTTATAATTTGATGTTAAAATGATGTGGAAGCGTTTAAAAAAAAAAGAAATTGGACCATGTGAATCGTTTATATATTTTCACTTAGCTAGAAAACCACAATTAATTAGTTTAAAAGTTATAAAGAAGTAGAGTGACCTTAGTGCAGTGAATCTTTTTTTCAACAGTTTAATGCCTACAACAAAAGTGTTGAATAAAAAAGAAAATTGATGTAGATTCATCTGAGCTGAATAAATTCAACCCGTTGAATGCAAATGAAGTGCGGTTTCCAGTGATATGTGTCAGCTGGTGATTGGAGGGAGGGGTGAGAGAAAGTTTTTTTTTTTTTGACCGACATAATTTTTTTTATCTGTTGTTTTTCTATTGGCTATCCAGATTTTTGTGTTTTTTAATTTCCTCTCAATTATTTATACTCAATTATTTGGTTGTAATCAATTTTTTTAAAAAAAGAAATTTATATCAAAATCCATAATTTTTAAAAATCTATATATAGAGACTATTTTCGTTTCATTTGGACATAAAAAAAAACTTTATTTCTCACTATAACTTTCTCCTATATCTTCCTATCAACTCTTAGACCATCTCCAAAGTATATCTCTATTTTTTTCTCTAAAATAGAGTAACTCTAAAATAGAGCACTGTTTTTCTCCAATGTATTACTCTATTTTAGAGTTGAAAATAGAGTTAGTGTAAAAAAATAGAGGTGAGAATAGAGTAACTCTATATATAGAGCAATTCTATCATTTTCTCTATTTTAGAGTAAAATATAGAGTAGAGTTGGAGCAAATGTTGTTCTATAAGGGCATCTCCAACCCCACTCTATTTTAGAGCCAAAACTCTATTATAGAGCAACATTTGCTCCAACCCTACTCTATAATTTACTCTAAAATAGAGAAAATGATGAGATTGCTCTATATTTAGAGTAACTCTATTCTCAACTCTATTTTTTTACACTACCTCTATTTTAGAGTCAAGTATAGAGTAACACATTGGAGAAAAACCATGCTCTATTTTAGAGTTACTCTATAATAGAGTAAAAAATAGAGATATACACTGGAGATGGTCTAAGGGCATCTCCAACCCCACTCTATTTTAGAGTCAAATCTCTATTATAGAGCAACATTTGCTCCAACCCTACTCTATATTTTACTCTAAAATAGAGAAAATAATAGGATTGCTCTATATATAGAGCAACTCTATTCTCACCTCTATTTTTTTACACTAACTCTATTATAGAGGTGAAAATAGAGTAATACATTGGAGGAAAACAGTGCTCTATTTTTGAGTTACTCTATTTTAGAGAAAAAAAATAAATAAATACAATGGAGATGGTCTAATAGAGTTTTGACTCTAAAATAGAGTGGGGTTGGAGATGCCATTAATACTTTTTTAAAACTTTTCTTTTGTTGTTAAATGGATCCAATAATAATCTGTTTAACACTCAAAATTCTTCTAATCATCCGTTCAACTATCCAAATCCCAACAATTATCAGTTTCAAAACCAATCTGCAAATCAACCCCAAAATGTACCAAATTCTGGGTTTTCACCGAATTTTTTCATGCCATCAGCTGTTCCAAACTATCCTCCATATTTTGGATCAGATTGTACTAATTAAGTTATGTACTTTTTAATAGTTTTATTGTGTGTTTGTATTTTCCGAATTTGAAGTTTGTGTAATTTTATTTGTTTTAGTAATAATAATTTTTATTTTTGTTATATTAAAATATTAGCTAAAAATATAAAATTCAATTTAAAAAATAATAATATAACTTTTATTAATTTTAAATTACTATAAATGTGTTGTTATCAAATTAAGTAAAAATAAAAATATAAAATGAAAATAGTGAGGTAAGGTGTTGAATTCTATTAAATAAAACTATTGGAGAAGTTAAAATTGAGTTGGGTGTTGAATGATTAGGTGGAAGAAATAGAAAATGATGTTGAATGTTAAAAGTTGAGGTGGAGGGTGTTGAAAAAAAAACCATTGTACATAGCC